>NW_021940682.1:43457870-43467641 GCF_001715985.3 Manacus vitellinus
TAGGCTCAATTGGAAAAATCTCTGGAATTATACTAGTGATCCTGAACTGACTGCAACAGAGCTGAGTTGGTATTTTAAGATTATTTTTGCATAAATATAAATCTAAGTAAGCTTAGTATAACTCTTGAAATATAGGGGCAAAATGCCTAAATTTCTCTTAAGACTTTTCATGTTTTGTATTGATCAAGGAATTGCTGGACAAAACTTTCAGATGAGTAAGTGGAGACAGATCCAGTGCCATAAGCACTTTCTATCTGCCCTTTTTACTGTGGAATTGATTTCTTTTATTTTTTATTCCTGGCAGTTCGGCTTTAATGACCTCAGAGTGCAATCACTTGATTTTATTCCCAGTCTGTACCTTTTTTTTTTATTTTTCAGTGAAAACTTCACTGAAGTGAGCAGACTTCATGCGTTTCTGCCGATGGTGCGGAGGTGTCACTCGGCGTGCGGCTGGAGGCCTGACGCAGAGCCCCGGGGAAGCTCAGGATTGTGCCCCCTGGAAGAGCGGCCCCTGTTCCCAGTGACTCCGGGGGTACCGGCGCTCCTCCCTCGGCGGGCGGGGCGCAGGCGCGGCCGCGGGAGGCGGTGAATTAAGGGACAAAGTGGTTATCCCGTGAAATGTGTGTCCCGGTGTCTTTAGTGCTCCTTGAGGGCTGCTACTGGGATTGGGTGAATGGGTGACAAAGGAACAAACAGCAAGGCTTAATACAGGAGGAAATGGGATGGAGGGGGACTGCAGACATCATCCCGCTACGTCCCTTACCCATTGTTGAGTAAGTCTGGTCCCTGTAGCTGGACTCGCAAGCCGCAGATTGAAATGAAGATGGAGCTCTGTGTGGGAGCCCGAGACAAGGGGCCGTGAACTGCCAACCTTCGGGATAAGAAAGGGCACGACGAGGGGTGACGTCAGCCAGGTGAATGGACGCGGCGAGACCCAGCAGGATCAGGGAATTGCCGGCCTGTCGGATATCAAAGGAGATGAAGACCAGTGACACCGGCGAGGTGGATGGACAGGGAGAGGAGTGCAGGAGCCGAGATGTGTGCACGGGGAGACTGTGAGGGGATAAAGACCCAGGGGTCCCTTGTGCGAGTATCCTACTCGGAGGTACCAGCTCGAGCTGTTTCTGTGTTACTGCAGAGGAATAAATGGCTTTATAGAACGAGACATCTGAGACTTTGCTATGGACAACCTGGGGTCGAACCGGTAAGGAAACCTGGTCGGGCTGTGTGAGAGGGGGGTCTGTAGGGATGGGTGTCAAGCGGGGCACCCGTCGAGACACTGGAGCCGCCCACCGCGAAGGGGCTTCGATCCCAGCAGTGAAAGCCTCTGGCCTTGGGAGTGTGACTGTCAGATAGCTGTGAATGATCAGACCGGGAATTTACCTTAATACCCATGACAGACTCAGAAGTTACTTTCCAGTAAATGTGGTTGTCAGCACCGACATGGGAGTCTACAAGCGTGCGCACTCACTATCTGTATGAAAACGTGGTACAGAAAGCAAAATATTTTGTGTTGGTAAGTTGAGAATCATTCTCAATATGGTACTGGTACAGTCATGCCCCTAGGTAGTGCAGATGCCATATGATTTGGGGGTGATGCCATGGTACGGGAACCTAGCGTATTTGGCTAATGGAACACCTTGCCAGAACACTCTTTGCTGAGAGATGGCAAAAAACCCTAATTCAAACGAAGGAACACATTTCACTATGATTAGCAGTGAGAATATTGCAGTGTGACAGTGCCACTTTTTAGAGAGACACTTCAGCCCTTTGAAATATTTTTTTCTCCTTTATCACTAATAATGGTACAGATATCAAAACCTTCATTTTCCTTTGCAGAATGAGTCTTCACAGCTTTATCATATGTGTTTGCTACTGGCAGTGTTCTCTTACACCACAGTAACTGATGTACGGTCACTTTCTTTAGCTGATTAGTGTATTAACAGTGTTCTGTTTTTTCAGACCTGATCTCTAGAAAGAAGAGCTAAATTAATAATACACAATAAATAGATGGAAAAATACCCTTTTGCTGAAATGACAGCTAAGTAGATTCAGATTGCAAAACCTAAAATCTAGTAGTATTGGGAAGTTACTAGTAGTAACCATTTTGAGAGTATCTCTGTAATCAGGCTGACCATTTAATGGAGAAAAGAAGAGCAAAATACATTTTTAATCTGGATATATTTGTTTTCTTCCAGACATCTTAGAAGAAAGGCAAGTTTTTATTTACGAGATGGCAGCGTGGAGTAAACACAAGACATCTCTATGCTCTTCTCAGAAGGAAGTATTGCATCTCAAGTCCTTTTTTAAGTGGACGCATGCTTGTTCACAAATAGTTTTGGTTTTACAGGTCACTCCCCGGCCCAAGATCAGGAGACCCTACAGTCCACGTCAAATGTTTCAGAATGGTATCAGTAAACCCCCATGTGATTAGAATCAGATTTAGTTGGTAGTAACTTTGATAACTGATTAGGCTAAAATTTGATTTCACGCTTTTAAGATAAGGGACTGCTGATGAGGCCAAAGAGTCATATAGGCACAACAGGAACTGTTCATTCATTATTAGCCAAAAAAAGTTACAAAATAAATAACTAGAATCAATCACTAAACCAGTTGTCAGTTGTTTGTATAGATCTTTGTTCATACGATTTCTTTAATCTTGTTGGGTCATGATGCTGTTGAAGATATCCAAGTGTTTGGTTTTAGTTTTAATCCATTCCTATTTTTAACTTTATTTTTACAGTGCCTTTTAGATTTTTTGTTGTCTTTTTTTAAGCGTTGTTATTTCCTATTCTGTTGCTTTGTCTGTTCAGTGTGCTCTGTGCAGCTTATCTGTAGCTTTCTCAGTATCATCTAGTAACTGCTGTTTCTTTTCCTGTCTGCATGAAATATTTCATTCATGCTCTGATAGTCTGTATACCACAGGAAGATTTCCAAATAGGGCTTAAGTATGGCTTAAGTGTTGCATAAGCCTTGGTATTTGGGTTAGTCTGCTGAAGGTACACCTTTCCTTCAGTGTCATTCACCGTAGCTGGATAATTTAGCTCACAATCTTTGTACGGCTGAGGTACAAAATGGCAGCCTAAAATTCCCCTTTTCCAATATCTGTTTTCCCCCGTATTAGATCACCCTGTATATTTTATTTACCAGGAAGGAAAAGTGTCAGTAAAGACTTGTTGGGGTGATAACCATGTGTTAATTACCTGATTTAGTAGACCTGCTTTGTAACTGCTGTATTTATAGAACGGGTGGTACAACTCAGAAAAGCTGTCTATGAGGATTGCACTTCTTGACATTGCCAACTCTGAGGCTTTGAAGAGGACTGAATAGTTACATGCAGCTGCAGACTGTGACTTCAACAACTTTTGCCCTGAGAGCTGCAACTGTGGGACTGTTTCTGGTGTGCCACCTCTGAAGCCTTTTACAGTCAGTGCTGAGTCAAGTGGTGGCACACCATATCCCATGCACACATGCACATGGTAGGATTAACAGCTAGCTTTCTGCTCAGAATGTGGAAGGGATTTCTTTTGACATCCTCTAACTGATGAACAAGAAATGTTATTTTCTTTTCAATACAGTAAAAGAGTTATTGTGTAAAAGAAGGGGCTTATTAGCATATTCAGAATGGCAGAGATGCACTGACTCACGCTTTTTGGGCAACCAATATACAGCTATCATAAAATTAACTCAGTGTGTTATCGTGGAGCCAGGTAGGCTGTAATTGGATTTGTTAGGTTTGGTTACATCTTAATTGACAAAAATGCAAAATAAAACTTTTGTCTTCCTTCTTTTAATTAAACTACTTAGAAATTGTAAACCATAAGAAAGCAATAAATGTCTGCTAAAAGTAGGACTGTAATGCATTGAAAATTGATTTCAATTTCCAAACATGGTGGTCTAACCCCAGACACCGAGGTACCACAGCTGCTTGATCACTATCCCCTGCACCTCACTTGCCCACAGTGGGATTGGGAGGAGAATTTAAAGAATTAATAAAAAACCCTAACTCTTGGGTTCAGATCAGAGCAGTTTAAGAATTGAAACAAAGCAAGAAGTAGTAAGAAGAATTGTAATTTTAAAAAGACAGAAAGGAAAAATAAAACCCAAGAGAAACAAGTGATGTACAATACAATTGCTCACCACCCACTGTTTGATGCCCATCCTGTCTAACTTCCCCCAGTTTCTATTTCTATGGTGTGGAATATCCCTTTGGCCAGTTTAGGTCAGCTGTCCCAGCTACGCTTCCTCCCAGCTTTTTGTGCAGCTCCTCTCTTGGCATGGCATAAGACACTCAAAAGTCCCTGACTTTTGGTAAGTGCTGCTCAGCAACAGCCAAAATATCAATATGTTATTGTGCTGGTTTGGGCTGGGATAGAATTAATTTTCTTCACAGTAGCTGGTATGGGGCTGTGTTTTGGGTTTGTGCTGAACACAGTGATGTATTACCATCAAACAGAAATGTTTTTGTTATTGCTGAGCAGTGCTGTTGGGTCCCGAGACAGCAGTCCTGAGCTGCCTGCTCTGGGATAGCCACAAAATTTCAGGTCCCAAGAGGGCAGTCTCGGACTGCGTGCTCTGAGGTAGATGTATTTGGGATACGTCCTTGGGCTAAATTAAGGCAAAACAATGCCAATCAATCAATTAGAAAGTTTTATTTATGGCAGCAATGATGGCAGCACTAATTTTTCTTTCCAGTCTGTTGCTCATCCTGAAAAGTGCTGAATGTTCAGAATGCAATTGCATGAAGACTGTACATACTTCTTCAGAAGGAAATGTATCTGTGATTCCAGTTATGATATGAAACTATTTGAGCTAAAATGCATTGTAGGGTCAGAGCTACGGTTGGGTTTGGTGCATCCATACAGCGGATGTCAGAGATGGGTTATTCTGAGTCTACAGTGCACGTATCATATCCCTGCCCAGAGGGTTTCATGAGCATGAATAACTTGTGAGAAAAATTCTGATGGAGAAGTATGGGAGCCGTCATCATTCCAGCAGTGGACAACTATACAAATAACAGAGTAGGCAGAAAGTTAACATTGTATATATTACTCACTTTGTTGTCTGCTGAAATGTTTTGTTGTGCTTACACTTTGTGCCATCTGTGTTTCAGATGTTGATAAATTTGAGTTTGGAACAGGCTTAGACATCATTTTCACTTGGTATTGAGGGAGAGAACCATGATTGTTCCTAGTAAAGTGCCCTGAAAGCTCCAGTTGGTAAATGGTTTTTATGTGACCCTCACATACAGATCATTAGCTTTTTTCCAAGTTGAAACTAGTTTCAATTTCTTGAGAGGCTGAGACTTTCTGAAATAATTTTGTGTACTCGATATTTAAAATCAAACCAGCATCAGACAAAAAGAAAACAATGCTAAAACAAAATACAAATGCAGGGGATTTGCCCAGGTATTGCAGTCTTTGACCCAAGTGCTAAGCAGGCAGATTTCATCAGCTTACACATTGTCAGGCTTCTTAACACCTAGTTTATAGCCTGAGGAGTCAGGCTGTTCTGGGCAGAGGGTGTAAATAGTCTATTGATAACAGTTTCTGGGAAATGGCATGGAAGGCTATAGAATACACAGTTTTGGGTTATACCCATGCAGTGATGAACTGGTCCCAGCTGTTCTAACTAGGACACATCCATTTAATAGAGTTTATGAGTTTACATTCCGACTGCAAGGAACATGTTTTCACATCTGAAGCAGGGGATGGGAAACCATAGACTCACTGTGAACACTGAATGATTTCCAGAGCCTCTCTATAGCATTTCATTCAAATCCGGTAATTTTTGGTTGAAGAATCACGGTGCTCCTCCATTACTCTGGAAAGGGGATCCTGGTCCACGTGAAGATTTTTTGAAGATCCAGCAGATCCTCTTTCAAGTTCAACAGTAGCTGCTGAAAAAAACTGACAAGATTCCTGGTGTTTCTTTTACAGCAGACAGGGCAAAATAAGGCAAGGACATGACAGGCAACACGAGAGACTGCAATCCAGACAGAGACTTTAAAATTTCCAAGGGAACATAACAACAGAAGGGCTAGGTGCAAAGGAAGAAACCCATTTTTTCCACAATTGCTTATCTGTCAACAGCATTTCTAAAGCAAGTGGAAGACATTCCGGGGGCTACACACTGAACACCTTCAGGCAACCCACAAATGACTCCTGTGCTAAACTTAGACCCCTGAAGATATCTTCAAACTAAATTGAT
The DNA here is from genome assembly GCF_001715985.3 of Manacus vitellinus. Taxonomy (NCBI): domain Eukaryota; kingdom Metazoa; phylum Chordata; class Aves; order Passeriformes; family Pipridae; genus Manacus; species Manacus vitellinus. The sequence goes on from NW_021940682.1 coordinate 43,464,081, forward strand.
CTCATATTTGCCTGAACAGTACTGAATAATCTTTTCCTAAAAAAAAGTTAGCTTTTGTTACTGATCTTCTTGCTTATTCCAAAAAGACTGCACCACCTAAGCTATCAAGACAAGCCATGAATCATAGAATCATAGCAAAAATGAAGAACCAACAGCAGAGAACGGGTATGGTACAGTTTAGTGCTGAATGCCATCGGTGTACATGGGAGGGGAAGTGATGGCTGAGGCTTATACTTATCTCTTGGCTGCTTTGCTGTTTGTGCTTGAGATGAACTCTAGTGAAGGGCAACTTCAGCTTAAGCCAAGGGTTTCTTTGCACTTGGTTTTTTCCAGGCAAGTGCATAACATTGTACGCAACATTTTGGTAAGCAGGAAGTTTTCACATTCAAGTCTCAACTGGAAGGCTAGCAGAAAAAAACCCAAAAACCTACTTATTACAGAAACTTGAAAATAAAGGCTGGATCACTAGACGGGAGCACTTAATTACATCATTAATTGAAGAATGGGGGAAATATAATAAATAGTTATTCATCAACTTCCTTTGGAGTACGCTCAAGGCTGTTCTGTGCTCCCTGCCCCTCCTGGTCTTCTCCTTTTCTCCCTTTTGCATTGGGTCCCTGAAGTTTGCTTCCTTTCTAGTGCTTCCTGCAGAATAGTCCCTGCAGATGGTACAACACTAATTACCTCACGAGTTCTTTCCGTAATGCCTGTCCATGCCTCTGCCCTCAAAAACGTGTTCACAGCGGTACAGAAAAGTTCCCATCTGTAACTGCCGCTGCTATGCATTACCTACACTGCTTGGCCCCTTTTCATCTCCTTGGTGTTTTTGTCTTCAACCAGGTGCTGTATGTAGACACCTTGTTGAAATGGGTTCTTTCCAATGGAGGTGAGGGGACCAGTGAACTGAGATGGACTTCAAAGTGAACAAATGCTTCTCACATTCATCCAACAACTAAACACACTAACTCAACAGAGAAGCTTGGCCATGCCTCAGTCCCATGCTACGTGGCTGTCCCACTGATTACAACTACTGGTGTGTGGTTTCCACGTCTCCTGGTATAATGCTCTGCACTCTGGAAGGGATGTGCTATCACACTGACTGCTGATTACAGGGCACACTTGGACCAGTGCTATTGCAGAGGTTGCAGCATTGCTGCACAATTAGAAGGCCGTGAAGACTTCCCAAGGAGTAGGGAGTTCTGCTGTTTCATGCAGTAAGATGTAGCAGGAACTACAGGAACAAATGCCTCCTATCCATAGTAACATATTAAAGCAAGGTCCAGTGAAGAAACTGCTAGAACAAAGATCAATGATGAAGAAAATGGGGTCTCACAGATGTCTGTGAGACTCATGTCTGAGACTAACTCATGGTGACATTAGCCACTTGAAATAGGTCACACATACCATACATGTAAAATTAGTGTAGAACTTAGGTGGGGGGTTGGTGCCCCACAGTGCTCTTTACCACAGTTTGTCTTGAAAAAGAAGGTAGTTACACAGTTCATTGCTTCGATTTAAATATTTTTTGGCCTTTGACGACTCTGGCAAATTTGTACAAACCTGATGACTGTAGGAGGTCAATAACTAATTGATCCCAGGTTTGGGGGTGAAAACTGGAATCTTTATTGAACACGCATCTCACAATTTAAGGGTCTCGGGGGCAGGACATGTTAATGAGGAGGATGGATTATGCTAAGTTGGGGATGGATTATGCTAACTAGAGGATTACACAATTTTCTGCTACAGTCACACAATTGTTTAATATTCTTGTAACAAGGATTACATAGGGGGGAGAGAACAAAGGGGTTTCTACGTAGTCTGATTTCATCATCACAAAGTCTTTCCATATCTTGCTGCAGGAGCCAGGCCGATCAACATAGTTAAATATCAGTAGGTCTTGTGAAGAAGCATGCGATCCTCAGGTGGTGGGATTTCTTTCAGCCCCTGTTGGTCCATGGCCTGCTACATAATCCTTTTGTGCTGATATCCGAGTTTCAAATTGCTACAGATGACCTAAAGTCTTTGGCTTTACCACAGATGTCTGGGTGGTGTTCTGAGACCCAGACTTCTGTTCAGTCCCAAACTGTTGCCAAGATATCCCAGGCCAGCTGGATCCAGAAGTGGACTTGCAGCCAGATGTCCGCTGACAGCGCTGCTTGTGACTGCAGATTTGCTTCTATGGCGCTCCCAAAGGAGCTTGGTCTCAGCCTCTGCAAGTCTCTCATCAGCTCTGAAACATTTAGAAGCACACAGAGAGTCATCTTTGGCAGTAAGGCTTTTGCAAAGTTACCCTCCATGTCCTTGACTACTACTCGACTTCTAAAAGCCAGGGGCATTAAGAGAGTCCAAAACAAGCACATCCTTTGATCTGAGCTTGTTCAGAGGGCCTGTTTCTAAGAAATCACACTAAGTGCAAGGAGCAGCGTCACCTCCATAAGAACTCTGGCCTATCCTGGCCTTCTCAAGGAAAGCTCAAACCTCAGACCTGCTGCCAAAACAGAAGCCAAGAAAGAGCGTTCTTATTTTTGATGCACAGAATCCAACTCTGTTCTCCGAGAGGCCTCTCCTTATTCAAACAGTAAAGGGCACAAGATTCATCTTTTCTGTCCCACACAGGATGAGGAGATTAGAGACTGGCAAAAAGACTGCCTGCTAGAACAACATCCACTTAAAAAGACACCAATAATGCCATAATGGCACTACTGTGGTGTTACTGCTGGAACTCTTAAAGAGAAAGGAAGACAGGTCTGATGAAGGGAAGGGTCTTAAGGGACTTTCCCCACAAATATGCCCTGTTCTGCTTTCACACATCATGTTGGCGAGATGTAAAAAAGGGATTTTAGAAGGAAAATGCATGAGGAAAAAGGAGTGTGTTATTACCAGTCCAGAAAAGCATGGACTTACCTTTCCAGTTTCTTGGCTAGGCTTTTTCTGGTTTTCGCTTCCACCAGACAGAGCTCTTTGTACTTTTCCACTTCCGCCTGGGTGGATTCTTTTTGAAGAGGTCTGTCTTGCTGGGTGTTTTTTATCCTGTCCAATTGACTTTCGAGATCTCTGCTTCTTTCTTCTGTTTTCTGCTGAATCACAATGATGGCTCCAAGGACTTGAGCTCTTTCATGCTCAAGAATCAAGATCAGTCAATCTGCTAGGCAGAAAAAATGGATGTGGTTCTTATTGTGAGTACATAAGAAACCAAGACACCAGCTATGCATCAGTTAACCAACAGGTAAGTGCAATGTGCTTGACATCCATTTAATAGAGTTTATGAGTTTACATTCCGACTGCAAGGAACATGTTTTCACATCTGAAGTGGGGGATGGGAAACCACAGACTCACTGTGAACACTGAATGATTTCCAGAGCCTCTCTATAGCATTTCATTCAAATCCGGTAACTTTTGATTAAAGAATCACGGTGCTCCTCCATTACTCTGGAAAGGGGATCCTGGTCTGTCGGGAGTGAGGACATTGCTGCATATGAAAGCTGGAGAAAACAAGAAGAAATGTGTGACCCTCCAGAGGATGAAACCCCTGTATGAAATTGTCAAGAAGTTCAGACCCAA
>NW_021940682.1:43467776-43468850 GCF_001715985.3 Manacus vitellinus
CCCTAGTCCCTCCCTTTCTTCTAGCAAATTCTACCCCTACCTTATATAAGCCCTAACCCACCTCCCTAAAGGAGCCATTTTTTACACCCTCATCCCAAGAGTGGCAAACCTGTTATTCCCACAGAGACCGCGTCCGTGGTCCACATGAAGATTTTTTGAAGATCCAGCAGATCCACTTGTAGGTTTAGCAGTGGCTGGGGGAAAATTGACAAGATTCCTGGTGTTACTTTTACAGCAGACAGGGCAAAATAAGGCAAGGACATGACAGGCAACACAAGAGACTGCAATCCAGGCAGAGACTTTAAAATTTCCAAGGGAACATAACAACAGAAGGGCTAGGTGCAAAGGAAGAAACCCATTTTTCCACAGTTGCTTATCCGTCAACAGCATTTCTAAAGCAAGTGGAAGACATTCCGGGGGCTACACACTGAACATCTTCAGGCAATCCACAAACGATTCCTGTGCTAAACAGCCCCCTGTAGACCTCTTCAACCTGAAGTCTCTGCTGTCCTTTTATGTCCAAACCAGTGATTTATTGGCACACTACTACTACTACAGAGCACCAGGCACTGCAAAGCAGTAACTCYGGAGGAAGGAATTCCCATGGAACAGGTGCATTTCCTCTTTGGACACCTGGCCTCAAATTCTACAGCATGTTTTATGCTACGTACGGCAAGCACTGAACTGATATTTGCCAAAAAAATACTGAATAATCTTTTCCTAAAGACAGATTATCTTTTGTCACTGATCTTCTTGCTTATTCCAAAAAGACTGCACCACCTAAGCTACCAAGACAAGCCATGAATCACAGAATAGTAGCAAAAATCAGGAACCAACAGCAAAGAACGGGTATGGTGGGGTTTAGTGCTGAATGCCATCGGTGTACATGGGAGGGGAAGTGATGGCTGAAGCTTATACTTATCTCTTGGCTGCTTTGCTGTTTGTGCTTGAGATGAACTCCAGTGAAGGGCAACTTCAGCTTAAGCCAAGGGTTTCTTTGCGCTTGGTTTTTTCCAGGCAAGTGCATAACATTGTACGCAACATTTTGGTAAGCAGGAAGTTTTCACATTCAAG
>NW_021940683.1:0-1614 GCF_001715985.3 Manacus vitellinus
GTTTAAGGGGAAAAGGAGGGACTGGGGTGAAAAAAGGGAGTTTTGATAAGAAAAAAGGACGTTTAGAGAAAGGAAGGGGGTTTTTTTTGTGGAAAAAGGGGTTTGGGGGAAAACAGCGGGGTTTGGAGTGAAAAATGGGGGGTTTGGGGTGAAAACTGGGGATTTGGGGGTGAAAAGAGAGAGGTTTGTGGGGAAAGAGGAAGTCTGGGGTGAAAAAAAGGAGTTTTGAGGGGGAAAGTGAGAGTTTCGGGGGAAAAGGGGGTACGGGTGGAAAAAAGGGGGTTTGGGGTAAAAAAATAGGGATTTGGGGTGGATAAAGGAAAGTTTGGGTTCAAAGAGGCGTTTTGAGCAGAAAAGGGTTTTTTTTAGGGGAATTTCGATGTTAAAAGGGGCGTTTGGGGAAGTTGTGAGGGGAAAAAGTGAGATTTCGGGTAAAAATGGGTTTATTTCGGGGGTGTGAGGAGAAAATGGGGCTTTGGGGGTAAAAAGGGTTTTTTGGGGTGTTTGTGAGGGGGAAAAGTCGCGTTTGGGGGGGTTGGAGGGCAAAAAGGGGATTTTTGGGGGGTTTTGAGGTAAAAAATGGGGATTTTGGGGGGTTTTAAGGTAAAAAATGGGGATTTTGGGGGTCGCGAGGGGAAAGTTGGATTTTTGAGGTAAAAGGAGGGAGTTGGGGTATTTTGGGAGGAAAACGGGGATTTTTGTGAGGGGAAAAAGTGGAGTTTGGGGACTTGGAGAGAAAAAGGTTTGGGGGTGGTTTGAGGGGGGAAAAATGGGATTTTTGGGGTAAAAACGGAGGGTTTGGGGGGTTTATGAGGGGAAAAAAGTGGTTTTGAGTGGAAAAAAGGCGACTTTGGAGGAAAAAAAGGCTCTTTTTGGTAAGTGAGGGGGAAAATGGGGGGTCGGGGCAGTTTTGAGGGGAAAAAGTGGGATTTGGGGAGGGAAAAGGTGGGTTTGGGGGAAGTTTTGAGGGGAAAAGGGGGGTTTGGGGTATTTATGGGGGAAAAGGGGATTTTGGGTGGAAAAAGGGGATTTTGGGGGGAAAAAGGTTTTTTTTTGGGGGGGGAGATGAGAGTTTTGAGGGGGAAAAGGTTTTTGTGAAGGGTTTGGGGTGAAAAGGGTTTTTTTGTGGGTGGGGCGAGGGGGAAATTTGGAATTTTGGGGGGAAAGGGCATTTTGAGGGGAAATAGGGGTTTTTTTGAAGTTTGTGAGGGGAAAAAGTGAAGTTTTAAAGGAATTAAAGGGATCTGAGGAGAGTTTTGAGGGGGCAATGGGGTTTTGAGGGGGAAAATGGGCTTTTCAGGGAATTTAAAGGGGAAAAGTGAAAGTTTGGGTGGTTTGTGAGGTAAAAAGCGATTTTGAGGAAGAAAAGTGGGATTTGGGGGGGGGGAAAGTGTTTTTTTTGGGGAGGTGTGAGGAGAAAATGGGGATTTGGGGGAGTTTAGAGGGGAAAAAGTGAGTTTTATATTAAAAAAAAACAGCTTTTTGGAGTCCCGAGGTAAAAAGGGCGAGTTTGGGGGTGTTTGTGAGGGGAAAAAGGGGTTTTGAGGGAGAAAAGTGGGAGTCTGAGGGGAAAAAGGGGTTTTTAGGGGAGTTCTGAGGGGAAAAGTTGGGGTT
>NW_021940683.1:3520-5218 GCF_001715985.3 Manacus vitellinus
CCCCCCCCCCGGCGAGGAGGAGCTGAGGCGCCTCGAGGCCGCCCTGGCCAAGAAACCCAACCCCGACATCCTCGACCACCAGCGCAAGAGGAGGGTGGAGCTGAAATGCCTGGAGCTGGCTGAGCTCATGGAGGAGCAGGGGTGAGGGAACGGACCCAAAACTGGCTAAAATAACCCCAAAATAACCCCTGGAGCTGGCTGAGCTCATGGAGGAGCAGGGGTGAGGGAACGGACCCAAAACCGGCCAAAATAACCCCAAAATTACCCCAAAATAACCCCAAAATAACCCCTGGAGCTGGCTGAGCTCATGGAGGAGCAGGGGTGAGGGAGATCCCAAAAATAACCCCAAAATGACCCCAAAATAACCCCCCAAACACCCCCTGGAGCTGGCTGAGCCTCATGGAGGAGCAGGGGTGAGAGAGATCCCAAAAATCACCCCAAAATAACCCCAAAATGACCCCCCAAACACCCCCTGGAGCTGGCTGAGCTCATGGAGGAGCAGGGGTGAGAGAACTGAGCCAAAACTGGCTAAAATCACCCCAAAATTACCCCAAAATAACCCCCTGGAGCTGGCTGAGCTCATGGAGGAGCAGGGGTGAGAGAACTGCCCTAAAATCGGCCAAAATTACCCCAAAATAACCCCCTGGAGCTGGCTGAGCTCATGGAGGAGCAGGGGTGAGGGAATGGACCCAAAATCACCCCAAAATTACCCCAAAATAACCCCCTGGAGCTGGCTGAGCTCATGGAGGAGCAGGGGTGAGGGAACTGCCCTAAAATCACCCCAAAATGACCCCAAAATAACCCCTGGAGCTGGCTGAGCTGCTGGAGGAGCAGGGGTGAGGGAACGGACCCAAAACTGCCCAAATTGACCCCAAAATCCCCTTCCCCCCCCAGGTACTCCGGCGAGGAGATCGAGGCCAAGGTGGCCACGTTCCGCACGATGCTGCTGGAGAAGGACGAGGGGCCCGGGGACCCCGAGCAGAAACCCACGTGAGCACCCCCAATTAACACTAATTAACCCCTGAGGCTCCCTAATTAATCACTGAGCCCCCCCTAATTAGCCTGGAGGGAAGGGGTGGGGCCTGAAGGGAAGGGGAGGGGTTTGAAGCCAAGGGGTGGAGCCTGAAGGAAAGGGGAGGGGCCTGGCGAGATAGGGCGGGGTCTGGACAGGCAGGGGGCCCTTCCTCATTAATAAATGGATGATCTAATGACCTCATTACCCTAATTAGTGTGACGGAGACCCACCAGCTGGCCGAGGCCAACGAGTGCAAGAACGAGCGTTTGCGGGCGGCCTAATTAACTAATTAACCTCTAATTAGCCCAGAGGAAAGGGGTGGGGCCTGGAGGGCAGGAGGTGGAGTCTGGAGGGAAGGAGTGGAGTCTGTTTAACTGAGTTAATTAATTAATTGACCCTTAATTAGCCTGTAAGGAAGGGGCGGAGCCTGAAAGGAAAGGGAGGAGTTTGAAGGCAAGGGGCGGAGCCTGAAGGAAAGGGGAGGGGCTTGGCAAGATAGGGCGGGGTCTCAACAGGCAGGAGGTTCTTTCTCATTAATGAATTGATGACCTAACGAGCTAATTACTCTAATTAGCGTGACGGAGACCCACCAGCTGGCCGAGGCCAACGAGCGCAAGAACGAGCGTTTGCGGGCGGCCTTCGGGATCAGCGACTCCTACGTGGACGGGAGCTCCTTCGACCCC
>NW_021940684.1:0-1574 GCF_001715985.3 Manacus vitellinus
GGCTCTTCCTGCACACACAAAGCCTTGGGCTCATCCAGACTCCTCCTGGGTGACATGTTACAGCCCAGCGTTTTCCATAGAGTGAAATTCCTTTTTCCTCATGTTCACTCAGGTCTCCCCAGCTGCACTTGGCATTAGTTCTTTCTTTCTCATGCTCTTTTCTGCTATATCAAAAGGATCCACCATCTCTAAATCCACCCTTCAAGCCCCCTTGATGCCAATTTGTGCCCCAAAGAAAGCGTGGAGAAACTGCTCAGAGACAGAATTTTCAGTCTATAAGCAGGAGGTATTTATTTTCACGGCCGGGAAGCAGCCTTGTCACCCTGGACAAACTGCTCCAATCGAGAAACTTACAACTAAGTTTTTTATACACTTTTTGCCAAGCAATTGCATCACATATTATGAATATTCATTACATTGCAACATCTACTTTTAATATTCATAACAGACGGAGTTGAGGCGGAGTTAGAGGCGTGGTCTTTAATTTGGGGAGCACTTTGGTGGTCGTTCCTGTCTGGCTTCATCATGAACTCAGTGTCTTTTCATCATCATCATCATAAACTTTTGAACCTTCTCTAATTTGGGTAGTTTCCTTGTGCATTTGGCAGAGATTTTCAGTATCTGGCAAGAGTACCTGATTTCTTGGCTTGTCCCTTTTCTTATCTCCCTTTGTTTTCTTCCATATGTCCTTTTTTGTGTGTGCTAGCATTTCTAGTTCTTCCCGTTCATGCCCATGTTCCGTCATGTCAGAGTATCCTGTATTCTAGTGAATTTATTGCCTCTGCTATTTCTTAATACTAGGTTTTCTATGCCTTGCTAAAAGTCTGCATCTTGTGTTTAACTCTCTCTAATCCTCACATTGCTCTACTAAATTCACTTGCCAGGTTTTACTTGGCTTCATCCTGAGGGCTGTCCTGTACTGTCCTCAGTCTCCACACCATTGAGGCCACAGCACCTTAGCCCCTCTTTAGTGCTCATGTGCTTGAGACCATTAAACCCCATCTTGTGAGATCTCTGGGCACTCACTAATGTTTGTGCAGATGAAAATATTGTGCTCATAGTCTAAGTAAATCACAGTTGCCATGACAACCAGCATGCATTCCCATTGCTATGGTCAGTTACAATGGCAAATAGAATACATTCCCATTGCCACAGTCAGTTACCATGGCAACCATCACACATTCCCATTGCTACAGTCATTGACTGTGGCAAACAGCATACTTCCCACTGCTTCAGTCAGTTACCATGGCAACCAGCATACATTCCTGTTGCTATGGTCGGTTACCATGGCAACCATCACACAGTTGCGTTGATACAGTCAGTTACCATGGCAACCATCATACATTCCCACTGCTATGGTCAGTTACCATGGCAACCAGCATATGTTCTCATTGCCATGGTCAGTTACCACAGCAACTGCCATACATTCCCATTGCTAAGGTCAGTTACCATGGCAACCATCACACATTCCCATTGTTACAGTCAGTTACCGTGGCAACAATAATACATTCCCACTGGTATGCTGGGTTACCATGGCAACCAGCATACATTCCCATTGCCATGGTCAGTTACCA
>NW_021940684.1:3214-5206 GCF_001715985.3 Manacus vitellinus
AGTCAGTTACCATGGCAAACATCATACTTCCCACTGCTACGGTCAGTTACCATGGCAACTATCATACATTCCCATTGCTATGGTCGGTTACCATGGCAAGCATCAATCATTTCTGTTGCTACAGTCACCATGGTAACCATCACACATTTCCATTGCTACAGTTTGTTACCATGGCAACCATCATAGATTCGCATTGTTATGCTCGATTAGCATGGCAATCATCATAAAGTCATATTCCTATGGTCGGTTACCATGGCAGCAAGCATACATTGCCATTGCTACAGTCAGTTACCATGGCAATCAACATACATTCCTGTTGCTATGGTTGGTTACCATGGCAACCATCATACATTCCCATTTGTACGGTCATTTACTATGGTAACCTCTTGGTTCCTCTGGGAGAGAAGCAGATGCAGATGAGCCTCCCTGTTGTCCACCAACCTGCCAGCTGTGCTCTAAAGGCCTGTGTCCCAAGGGCTGTCTTGAACAAGACTCTGCACAAACCTCTGGGACTCTTTGCATCCTGTCATGGTGCTTTTCCAGTGAATTCCAGGGTTATCAAAGCCAACTTGAATGGGCTCTTTGTCTCACACCACAAGGTCACCCAAACCACTCTCTCCTCTGACCCTCACCCACAAAAGTTCACCCAATTTCTTCATCTCCTACAGCTTCTTCACAGGTCCAAGAAGTTCCTTCCCACTGAGGACACCTCTCTCCTGCTCTTTCTCTCCTGTGTCTCCTTGGCCTTCTCTCCCAGCCCATCACAGCCCTGCAACCTGGGATCTGTCTCAGCAGGCCTGGGCTGTTATTGCCTGCAAGTGGAATGAAGAGAGACTTGGGGCTGCAGCTCCTCCTGCCTGTGCCCCACACGCAGGGCATTGGGGCCTGTCTGGCTGCAGCCCCTCAGTGGGGCACCGGGGTAAGAACAGACTTGCAGTGGGGAAAGCTGCTCTGAAAGCCCCGAGAGCTGGGGTGTGCAGAGGCTTTGCTGACAATGGCCTTGGGGGTGGACGTGCTGGGACTCAGGCCCAGGGGGAAAATCCCAGGCCTGATCCCTGAGGAGATCAGCACATGCTGCTGAAATGCTGGGGGAGAGCAGAGCCAGCAGAGGGAGGAAACAAGTGTGGACAGCCTGGGCTGGTGGGATTTGGACTCGTGCCTGGCCCGGCCTTGGCTGGGCAGAGAAGGGACAGCCTTTGTGTCCCTGCAGGGCTGGGATTCACTCCCTGTCCAAAGGCCCCCAATGTGTCTGAGAAGCCCTGGGTGGTGCCTGTCCCACAACTGCTGGGAATGGGGAGGGGGTTCCTGCACAGGCCCTGTGCTGTCCATGGCAGCTGCTGCACTTGTGCTGCAGAGCCCTGGCACCTCCCCTGGCACTACAGGCCCCTCTTTGGCTGTTCAGTCCAGGCTCAGATGCCCTGAATTAGGTTCACCATTGAAGGGATGTCCAGGAGACAACTGCCATTGTACTCTAAAGACACGTAGAAAATACCCTGATAAAGAACAGGAGAGAGACCTCTCTCCCTGTGCCACCTGACTCCATTTGGACACCTGAACACCTCTATGGGCTGCCCTGGACAGAAGGAACAGTGACAGGTTCCCCTGTCCTACATGTGGGCCCCTTCTGCCACTGAAGTTGGCCAAAGCAATGTCCCAGCAGCCTCCAAGAAGATCCCACAGCTGCTGCCCTGTCCCTAGGAACTGCTCCACTGGAGCCTGAAGTTCCCAGCAGGAATCTCGGTCACCTCTGGCCCCTCAGGAGGAACCAGGGCTTTGTGTCCCAGCAGGTCATTCCTGGCTTTGGTCTCCATTCATTGCCATGGGAGCTGGGACAAGGAATCACCTGTAGGGGCCTGTTTTGGGCCCACTGAAGTGGGGCAGGAGGAATCCCAGCCCATGGGGGTTGTGGAGGGAGCTGAGTGTCCTCCTGGCCCCAGGTCTGCAGAGCCACAAGGAGACACCTCTGTTGACTCAGCTGAGTCCCTTCCCTCA
>NW_021940685.1:0-5188 GCF_001715985.3 Manacus vitellinus
TAAAAAAATAAGGTCTAGTAGTAGAAAGCAGACCTTAAGACAAAAAAGTATACTGTTCCTCTTTACTGTGGATTGTGTTGGTGGATTTTGCTATATCCCTCAAAAGAACAGAAGTGAGGGAGAGCAGAGTGACTGCTAGTTTTGTCTTTTCCAGCAGCACAGATAAATACCCAGCCCAAACCACAGCAGCTTGTGATAAGCCACTGCCTGCTTAGTCTCTGTGGCACCATTGTAGGTGTTAGGCTTATTTAATTTCTCCATACCAACCCTTATTTTAGTTTCCGTAGCACTACCATTTACAAAATACTACATGAGGCAGATGTGGTTTCAGGTTTTTAAATGCTTTATCCTATTATGCATTGAGGATATGCAAAACAGGAGGTTGAGGGCTGGTTTATCCCCTGCCCGTCATGACAGCAGAGGAGCAATTCAGCACCTGCAGAATCAAAACCACATACAGTTCAATGTTAGTTTGACCTAGAAAATAGCAGGCCATACATGTATTTAATATTCTGTTTTACTAAGCAGGATCTCAGTGTGTGGTTACTGCCATTCACTGGTTCAGCTGCATAAGAACGTGCTTGAGAAAGGAAACTTACGAGCTTCAGTAATAACACACAAACTCAATTCAAGGCCAGAGCTCAGCTGATGCTCTAATACTACTCCCCTCCAGCTGAAATAATTCTGGGACTTCACCTTAAACTAACTGGCACTTGTCAACAAGGGGAGATCAATTTTTCTGCTACTATGATATCTAATTAAAACACCATATGCGCTGAAGACTTGTCACAGCTCATTAAACCACTGAAGGAGTTGCTGGCATTAACTCCATTTTACAGGAAAATCTTGATTCAGTTGAAGCCATTAAAATGTTTTTCAAATAAAAAAAATTATCGAATTTAAATCTGGAAATTCTGTTATCTTCTGTACATTGTTATGTTCTCTAAATTTAAATATACTTGTTAATAAAATTCTCTATTATCTGCTAACACATTATAGATTTCCAAATACAATGTTAATTTATTTAATTTCCTACAACAGATATGTCTGATCTGAGAGTCATCTTATTCCCTTCCCTTTTAAGCAGTTTCTCAGATTCCTGATAATTTTAGTTTCCTACAAGCAAGATAGCAATTGTGGTTTCCCATATGATAGTACCAGATCTGTTTCATACAGGTGGGTTTTGAAATTTGCACTAAATGTGAGAATCCAAGAGATTCTAGTAGTTTGAACTGGTAGTCTGAACTATATAAATTTTTGGCAATTTGCCTTAGCCTAAGGGTGAGACTAGAGTTCAAAAGAAGCATCAAAGAAGTCTAAAACTGCCAACCACAAAGCCTCACACCAGAATCTTTCATTATAAGATGTAGTATACTTTATTTGGGTTCTCCATCCCATACTGAAATTGCCAGATGACCAAGATGGTCCAGTCTGCCCATTATATTAACATATATTAAATTCTGCAAAAGTCATCATTTTATTTGGCCAAATATTTTTGAAGCCACTTAGGATATAGGAAGTAATGGGAATAAAGGCTCTGCAAATACGTTGTGCTGACAAATAACAGGTTTCTGTCCCACAGATCCATACCGTTCAATATAACCTACAGGTCAAAATAGTAGAAGACAAAAATTATTCTTTCAAGAGAGCTGAAGAATTTTTTAAGATAACTTTAATAATAAAGCATTAGGCACAAGGGATTCAGGTTACCTATTCCTAAATGTAGGTGTGTAATGCTATTTGAGATGACTCAGGGACCTTGAGACATCCCTGTGTGTCTGACAGATACACCATGAGATTTTGGAGATATACATCCTTCTGAACTGAAAACTGAAAGGAAGCATTAAATGCCTAAATTTCCAAGTGAACCAAGCCCAAAGAAAGGCTTTGCCCCAAAGGATTACTCTTCCAGTCTGAATTAGAACTTTATACATTACACAAATGCTGTTGCAGAGAGTGCTGTGTAGAAATAATAAAACAATTTCAAATCATACATGTATGTGTTGTGAGGAGAAATTTGAAGAAAATAACTTCAATTTTTTTAGCATGCTATTCCGGTGCAGCAACACATGATTATCAAGGAAATTTGTGAAAATTATCTTGTCAGTTTGCAAACTATCATTTCTCCCATATTTCCATGTCCAGCTGTAACCAGCTGGATATTTTTTCACTTGAATATAAATCTATATATTAGAGAGTTTTTATGGTCAGTCCTAGTTATTCTCTAACTTTGCAATGCTTTTAATTAAATATGTGTAGATGAAATTTTTAATATTTTTGAAATGTACCCGTGCTGTGTTTTGGTTTTTTCCTTACAAGTGCTCCCAACCTATTAAAACACTACAAGTAGAGTGTGGAAATCAAATAGGTCTTTTTACTCTACATTTTAAGAAACTACTGGATTACAAAACTCGGCAAACAATAGATTTAATTAATAAATTTAAACAACAATGGAGCCAGAAGCCTAATCCATATATTCCCTCTATTTCTAGAAACCCCTCTCTTGAGTAGTTTATAACACTTTTCAAAAATAAAGTCTATGTATGTTTTGTGGTGTTCAGTATATACGCTACCAAATATAGAAAAACAGAGGTGAAATGACATGGTCGTGGAGTCCATTCTCTTCATCTGAGCATCTCTGCCATTCCTGAAACATATTTGTTCAGTTATGTCCAGTGATGGAGATTCCACAGCTTCTCCAACTGTCTATTCCTGTGCTTTCCTAAATTTACTATTAGGCAGTTAATCTGAATATATCTTCTTGCAGTGTGTGCTGATCATTCTTCTTCCTGCCTGCAACAGAGGTAGAAGAGATTACTCTCTTACAGCACAGTGCAGTCTTTTATGACTTCTCTAGCTGGAATTCCCTTCACCGTTTCAGAATTTTCTCCTAGGCCACACTCCCTATATTTCTCTTTATTCTTATTCTCTTCTAAACTCCTTTCCTCATCCGATCTATTAATTCTAAAAGCAGTGCACCAAAGATTACATATACTTTTTTATTAGCCTTGTCATTGTTGAGTGGGGAGAGTTACTTCATGGATTTTTTCAGGCAGTGTTCCAGTTCATATAATCCAATAAAGTATTCACTTTCTTTTGCTCAGGAAATTCTTCAGATTGGAGTTCTCTATTTTTCCCAGATCCTCTTCCAAGGAACTGTTTCCCACTCACTTGCCACTATGGTACTTCGGCAAATTCTTGTATTTTTTCATAATAACTTTAAATGTTTACCTTTCAAACCATCCCACTGAATTTCACATTTCCTTGAAATTTAAGAAGCACATTTCCTATTCCATTATCCAAATCAATAACAAAAATACAGAATGATCCAACTTCTTTAAAATAAAATCCTTATTTAACAGTTTCTTTCATTAAAAACCCCCCAAAACAGCAACAACAAAAAAACCGCAATAAGCCCACAACCAAAAACCAACCAACCAAAAAAATACCCACAGGATCAGTCATTCATCTGTTTTTGCCCTCACACCATAGTTCTTTCAAATAGGCTCCACTTGCTAACCTTCATTAGGGAAAAGCATTTGAGACTTTGCTGATTTTCCTAAAGCTTTCAGCAAAGTCTCAAATGCACTCTTCCTAAAGCAGGGATCTCAAGCGACATCAGCTAATTGTCAGTGAATTACTAAAAAAAATAATTTATTTTCTCACTTGCTAGTCATCTAAATTAAGAACTGAACAGTATAAAAATAACATCTTTAAGAGAGATGCCTCTTAATAGCAGCTTGTAATTTAATGTTTAATACTTGGGACTTCTTATGTCCAATGTCATAGTTAATTTGTTAATAAATACATGCAGATAATGACACCTCATTATATATCTATTTTCCTTTTATCTGAAACATGACTCTTCTGCATTTATCTGAATTCTGAAAAGGCTGTAATAAAGAACTAAAGAGAACAGTATAGCCCAAACAGCATCTCAGATACCTAAATGTAGTTTTCAGCATAGGTAGCACGTGAAATCACTAATATTGTGAAGCTGTCTTTCAATCAATTTTTAGACTGTTACCAGTACGTTTTCTATCTTATGTCCCCTTACTGTTACTGCAAAAGAAAATAATAATAATAATGCATGCAAAAGAGTCTGCTTGAGCATTCTTCAGTAAAAGAATAAATGTTTTTTGAAAAGTTTTATTGGAAAAAGTTACATATAACTAAACATTGAGCTCCATAATTATTTTTCAAATATCTCATCTTCTTCAGATAATTTAACTCATTCATCTAATTCCATTATATTGCTCATTTTCATGGCACTGAAATGTATGAACCAGGTATGAATCAGGAAAGAGTATTTCCAAGAAGTTTTCAGAGATATTTTGGCATTTTTTTTTAATTTAAGATAACAGATTGAAGTAAAAACTTGGTTTGGTGGCAGACAGCGAGTATCTCAGCAGTAAATATTTAAAAGCCAAGTGAGCATTGTGACAGCAAGGATTTTGCAGGACATTTTTTATAATAAAAATATACAGACGTTTTCATCCTAAGATTTCAATTTACTAAGTTAGAACAACTTTTATGGCTATCTTATGGAGACCTGTGCTGGGTACAAGGTTCAGTGGCAAATCTGAAGGGAAAAGTCTTTAATTTTTTTTAAAGTAGAAGTAATGCTACTTCTGATTGCCATAAAATAAATGACATGAAGTTCAGCTGAAAATATGTTTTTAAATTATAAAATATTTGTAGAAATGTTTTAGTAGGAAGTAGAAATAAATATTAGGTTATCCTAAATAATTTTGTACTTGATTCCTATTGTTTAGTTTTTATTGAAAAAAATGTTTCTTGATGGTTCATTGTTGGGTTTTTGGTAATGCCTGAAATCAGAATAGGACATACGAGGACAAGGGATGAAGGAGAAAGTTAGATCATTTGGACCTAATCCTAAAAAACATTTTTAAAAGAATGCCTTTTTCTCAGTTTAAAGAGACTGGAGTGCTTTGCTAAGGAGGATGAGTTATGAGGTAGACCAAATTCTTCTCTCTCAGCAATTGTAAATCCAAAATTAAAAGGCTCCAATTGAGGAAGTATAGAAAAAGGAAGAAATAATAACCCTTTATTAAAGGATATATGTATATTGGCAAAAACAGTAACAGAACACAAAAACAACGAAGCAATAATCCTGTACCCAAAAAGTCCCCTTCAAAAAGGAAACAGTCTGATACTTCTCTGTCCT
>NW_021940686.1:0-5080 GCF_001715985.3 Manacus vitellinus
CTGTAAACTGAAAATTCATAGGGAATATGATGGGAAAAATAATCAAATGCATGATTTGCTGTTGTACAAAAAAGAGCAGGAGAATAAGCAGAACAAATTATGCATTTGTCAAAAGTGAGGGACTGGCACAGGTTGCCCAGAGAAGCTGTGGATTCCCCATCCCTGGAAGTGTCCAAGGTCAGCTTGGATGGAACTCTGAGCAACCTGGGATAGTGGAAGGTGTCCCTGTCCATGGCAGGGGGGTTGGAATGAGATGGTCCTTGAAGATTCCTTCCAGTCCAAACCATTCCATGATTTGATGATTCCCCAAGTTCTTGTGTTTTTCCTGGATCCAGGATTAACCAATATCTTTCAGTAATGGTTCAGGTGATGGAATAGAAAGGACAATTAATAAATATGAAGTTGCAGTGAAGCTCAGAAATATCTTGAACCTGTAAGAAGATAAAATTAGCATTCAAAGTGATCTTGTTAATTGGGGGAACACTATAAGAAAAAATGGCTAAAGTCAAACAAGGAAAATACAAAGTTCTACAGTCAGACAGAAAGAATAGGAGGCAACTTCCTGGGTAGAAATCCTCAAAAAGCAAACAAACAAACAAGTAAAAGTGTTGAGGGATGCTGGGGACACTTGTGAGATGAATTATTGTGCCTAATTTTGAGCAATAATTCCCAGATGGACCACCTGGAGACAGTTCAGAGAAAAGCCATGAGAATGATCAAAGGTGTCAGAAAAAAAGCTGCTAAGAAAATCAGAATGTAGTGTGTTTTTCAATGATGAAAAGGTGTGATTGGGGGTAACGACACACATGATAATGCCTTTCTAATAAGTGGAACTGTTGCAAATAGGAAGAGAATAACCTGTTCTCCATATTCACCACCCATCTGACAGAAATTCAGGGACTGAAACTGCAACAGAAGACACTCATATCAGAAGTTAATGATTTGGGTAAATGATTTGGGTTGTTGATCCTGTCTTAGAGCTGAGAGAGAGAAGGATTTGGTGATGTTTAAAGATTGCTCTTAACTCTACTTGTCTAATATTCAATGCAATCAATGCAGCACCTTGAAATCAGAGAGAGACAGACTATTTCTGCCACAAACTTCCCATCAACTGCAGTCACTAAACTGATTAAATCATGCACCTCTTCCTCAGCCTTCACGTGTTAAGACAAACTCAGCAAACCCTGCTCTGCTAAACATCCCTGCCCACAAAAATGAAGGGTAAAACTCAATAAGCTTTAACCAAAGTATCAATAGCAACAAAGACACTTTCTGTCATTAAATGGTAACGGATAACAAGCAGAGAGCAGCATCTCCCCTTCAGCAGCATCTGCAGCAGGGAATCCTGACAGCAGTGTGCAACAGCCAAGCAAAGCCAGGCCCTGTCCCAAAGGCTGCATTTAGAAACCATCAAGCACATCCACAGTGGCAGAGCAGATACTCCTGTGCTTATAAACCCACCAGTCACCCAGCAGAGAAGTGTTATCCTGCCTTGGCTCCCACCTGCATCGTCCCCTCCCCAAGGAAATGATAATGTAGAGGAATTTGGATTCATCTCTCCAGTTTATCACAAGGTTCTAAGTATTTATATTCAATCACGCTCAGCTTGTGCTCCCCGAGCTCAGATCAGCTTTCAATGGACTGTTTTAATTTTGGTTCAATTTGCAAATGAGGCAGGTGAGAGTCTAGACTCGAATGGGGGGGTGGCTCAGCTAATTCCCAGCAACACACAGGTGCCTCTGGATCAAGGAGGGAAGCACTGGGAAAGCTGGATGGAGTTAAGGGTGTGGGATGAGAAGGGGAGGAACTGGGTGTTTTCAGACTGTATGTACCTTTGGAAGGTTAGTGCTAAGGTTGCAGCTAATTTATTTCTTTTTCTATTCAAGGCAGATTGATGAAATAAATAACTTTCCATCACAGAGGATTTTAGGTACTATAGGTATCAAACCTCATATTATGGTATGTCATAGAGTATGACATAGAATAATAGAATCATTAAGGCTGGAAAATACCTCCAAGATCATCAAGTCCAACCTTTTGATCAAACACCACCATTTCCACTAAATCCTATCATGAAGTGCCACATCTACTCATTTTTTGAACACTTCCAGGTATGGTGACTCTACCACTTCCCTGGGAGCCTGTTCCAGTTGGTGACCACTCTTACATTGAAGAATTTTTTTCCTAATATCCAACCTGAACCTCCCCTGGTGCAACTTGAGGCAACATATATTTAACTTTTTACTAATACTAAGTAATATCAATATATTCATATCAGGCCTTGGTGAACAACGTTGAGATGCCACTGAAGTAGTTCCAACACTTCAAACTGTTTTTGTGACAAGAAGATCTCACTGTCTGATGGCTCTTCGGCATAAACTGATGGATTGACCTCTCTGACCACCTCCACTGCTCACCTCCTGGAGCAGGACTGGTGGGGTATTACTGCCATTCATCCACAACTGCAGCATTTCTTTAGTTGATAATATGAGGAGGCAATTCAGAACAGAAAGAGAATAAACTTTTAGTTTCCAGAAGCAACCCCCCAAAACATAAATTGCACTTGTTTGCTTTGGTTGGACAGACTGCTCAAGGAAGTGGTGGAGTCACCATCCCTGGAAGTGTTCAAAAAACATGTGGATATGGCACCTGAGGACATGGTTTAGTGGTGAACATGGTGATGGCACTTGGTTGATGGTTGGATTTTATGATCTTTAGGGGTCTTTTTCGACCTTAACAATTTTACGATTTTGTGATCTCATCCTCCCCAGGTGCCAGAGGCCGTGAAAGAGCTCAGAAATCTTTTATTCGTGGGTGCACATCCCCCATGGCCTTACAGTCCTTTATCTCCTCACCAGAGCCTAAAGAATCCTCTACATTTAGGCTCCCTTCATGAGCAGTTGCTGCCCAGACACTCCCAGCTCAGCAGAAAACAAAAATAATGTCCTTTTGCCCATTTTGCCTGTGAAATCCCCCAAGCTGTGCCTGGAAGTGGCTCCTGCCTCTGCAAAGTGGAACCAGCCCTTGGAACCATCAGGAACCAGCCCCCTCCCTCCTCAGCATCATCACATGGCCACATTTCGATTTATTGCTCTCTCCAAATGGTTTATTACAGGAGAGTCCTTCTGCCCTGCTTCCCACGTTTCCATGTGCACTGAACCCTCACCTCTGTCTGAAGCCTCTCTGGGTTTAGTTTAGTATCTTTTCATTGTTTTGTTGTTTTTGGTTTTGTTTGGTTTTGTTTGTTTTTTGTTTTTGTTTTTGTTTTTTTTAACAGGAAATAGACTGCCATAAATTTTGCCCTTTCAAGTGTTTAGTGACAGAGTGGAGTTGCCCTCAGCCACATCTGTTTATCCTGGTAAGCACATTTATAAAGTGATTTCCCATCCTCGTTATTCTGTCAATGGCATTTCACACTGCAGCTACTTTAATGCAGCATTTTATCACTTGTCCTGAGGGCTGCTGACAGCTGCCAATTTCAAGGCTTCTTTCCAATCTTAATTCTCTTCTTTTCCTTTTCTTCACCCCCACCATCATCTCCTCCTTTATCTCCAGAAGAAAGGGGAGTTAGATGAGTGCAACCAAGAAGGGTTTCCTCTCCCCTTTAACACAGAGACATTATAATCCCATAATGTGAAGGCACATTAGCAAGGAAGAGTTAAACTTCAGGGAAATGTAGCTGCATTTCAGTCGGCTAGTAGACTTTTCATTTTTTTCCTGACAAATTCTCCATTAATGCTGCTGGGTTTAAATTTCCCTGCTCCCTTGCTGTGCAGAAATTGGATTGTTCATCTCCCAGGGAAGGTACTTTGCATTCTTGCTTGCTGTGATCTTCCCGCCACCCAGAATTACCTAAATCAATGCAAAATAGGCTACAATCCACCTCAAATAACAGGAGAATAGAATTTTTACCCAAGGAATGCATATTAGACCACCTTGAGAAAGTTCTCTTTTTGCCCCAACACTTGTATTTCATAAAACCATAAGATCATATAGGATGGAAAAGACCTCTAAGAGCATCGAGTCCAACCATTAACCCAGCACTGCCAAGCCCAGCACTAAACCATGTCCCCAGATGCCACATCTCCACATCTTTTAAATCCCCCCAGGGATGGTGACTCAACAACTGCCCTGGACAGCCTGTTCCAGTGCTTGACAACCCTATCTGTGAAGGATTTTTTCCTATTATCCAATCTAAACCTCCCCTGGCACAGCCTGAGGCCATTTCTTCTTGTCATCTTCTTACCTGGGAGAAAAGACCAACCCCCACATCAGTCCATCAATGACTATCAAAGGAAATTCTTTACTGCTGTCTCAGACTGAGTTTACTTATTCCTTAATGGTAATTCCAGTTTGTTCAGTGTCCCAGCAAAGACTCTTTTAAGTAGCAGAGCAGCTTCATCACCAGGAGCTTTTGTGAGACTTAAAGATTATTAAAACTCAGTCCACTGGGGAGGTGGAACCAGAACATGTATATGAAGTTTCCCACCTTGACATTCTACCTGGAAAAGTTATACAGGTCTGTCCTGTGCATCTCCCAGACTTTGGATACACATCCATTCTTCAAGTGGGCGAGAGGACACATTGATCTTTTATTTGTTGAAGTGAACCCTGCAAATCCTTTAAGCTGTAAGTCTTTTAGAAGTCAAAGTCACAGTAGGAAAACTGTAGAATCACAAAATATCCTGAATTGGAAGGGACTCACAAGGATCATCAAAGTCCAGCTCTTGGCCCTCCACAGGACACCCCAAGAATCCCATCATGCGCCTGAGGGCATTGTCCAAATGCTCCTTGAGTTCTGTCAGACTCAGTGCTGTGCCCACTGCCCTGGGGAGCCTGTTCAGTGCCCAATCATCCTCTGGTGGAAGAACCTTTTCCTAATATCCAGCCTAAACCTCCCCTGACACAACCTCAGGCCATTCCCTGGGCTCCTGTCCCTGGTCCCCACAGAGCAGGGATCAGTGCCTGCCCCTCCTCTGCCCCTCCTGAGGAAGTTGTAACTGCAGTGAGGTCTCCCTTCAGTCTCCTCCAGGCTGAACAAGCCAAGTGATCTCAGCTGTTCCTTGTATGGCTTCCCCTC
>NW_021940687.1:0-5659 GCF_001715985.3 Manacus vitellinus
GATTGTGTGCTGGATTCAGCTGGGTCCGTGTTAGCAGCATTAGTTTGCTCCCAAAGTTTCCTCGCTGTCAGTTCTTGTGGCCTAAGGCTTGAGCTTCTTTTAGCTCCTTGTACTGAGCTGCTGATGGGAAACGAAAGGCCTCTGCGAGCAGATTCCTGGTGTTCCCTGTAGAACAGTGAGGGAGAAGGTGTAGTCAAGTGGGAAGAGGAGTACTGTTTGTGTGTGGCCTCCTATGTGGCCTTGGTGCCTTTGAGGGGCTTGAAGGAGAAAAGAGCTTTGTTAAAGTGAGAAGTGAAATAGTGTGTTGGCTGTGGGAATGAGAAGGGAAGAGGATCGGGGAATGGGAAGGGAAAGAGGAATGGAAAGGCATCTGCTGATGCTGTCATTTGTTAGTTATGTCTGCGTGTAGCAGGGAGACTGCCAAAACTGAAACCAGTACACAGTTGAAAGCTGAACAAAACAACATTTATTCCAAAGAAAGTAGCAAACAAAATGAGAAACCGAGAGACAGAAAAAAGAAGGGAAACAAGCCCCCAAGACAACCCCCCATTCACTCAAGTGTTACTTACCAGGTTGTCTTACCGACCCCAGAATGCTTAGAATTCCCCATAGCAGAAGCTGCATCCTCATTATCCTCATGAACCAATTTTCATTAATGTGAGGAAAGCTGGGAGACTGTAGAAACATCAGTTGAACTTCAAAGTCTCCTGTTCTTTCTCTCCTCAGACTTAGAATCAGGGTTCTCCCGTTTCAGCCCTGCCTCCCAACTGCCAGCCTGACTCCCAAAATTGCATAAAAACAAAGATTCCTCCCACACCAAAGGTGCCAGCACAGAAAGCTCTTGCTGCCCATGGAGTCTCCCGGCTGAAAAACCAACTGAACCACCAAGGCAAAGCTTCCAGTCTTTCTGTCCTGGGGGTAACGGCTGTTGTTTCCTGTTTTCAGACCTGCCTCTTAGCTGCCAGCCCTATTCCCAAAATTGCAAATGGATGAAGATTCCTCCCAGAACAAAGGAGCCAGCACAGAAAACTGTTGCTGCTCATGGAGTGCCAAGCCTGGCCAACCAACTGCAGCACAAAGCCAAAGCTTCCAGTCTTTCTTCCCTGGGGATAAGGGCTGTTGCTTCCTGTTTTCAGCCCTGCCTCCCACCTCCCAGACAGACTCCCAAAGTTGCATACAAAGATTCGTCCCAGAGCAAAGAGGCCACGACAGAAAGCTCTTGCTGCCAACGGAGTCTCCAGGCTGACAAAGCAACTGAACCACCAAACCTTCCAGGCTTTCTGTCTTGGGGATAAGGGCTGTTGTTTCTTGTTTTCAGACGTCCCTCACAGCTGCCAGCCCTATACCCAAAATTGCATACGGATGAAGATTCCTCCTAGAACCAAGGTGCCAACACAGAAAACTCCTGCTGTTCATGGAGTGCAAAGCCTGGCCCACCAAGTGCACCACAACGTGAAAGCTTCCAGACTTTCTTTCCTGGGAATGAGGGCTGTTGTTTCCTTGTTTCAGCCCTGCCTCCCAACTGCCAGGCCGACTCCCAAAATTGCATACAAACAAATATTCCTCCCACATCAAAGATGACAGCACAGAAAGATCTTGCTGCCCATGGAGTGCCTAGGCTGACAACACCAAGTGCACCACAAAGCCAAAGCTTCCAGGCTTTCTTTCCTGGGGATAAGGGCTGTTGTTTCCTGTTTTCAGACCTGCCTCCCAACTGCCAACCCAACTCCCAAAATTGCATACAAACAAATATTCCTCCCACACCAAAGGTGCCAGCACAGAAAGTTCCTGCTGTTCATGGAGTGCCGAGCCTGGTGCACCAACTGCACCACAAAGCCAAAGTTTCCAGTCTTTCTGTCTTGGGGATAAGGGCTGTTGTTTCCTGTTTTCAGCCCTGACTTCCAACTGACAACCTGACTCCCAAAATTGCATACGGATGAAAATTCCTCCCAGAACAAAGGTGCCAGCACAGAAAGCTCTTGCTGCCCATAGAGTGCCCAGCCTGACCCACCAACTGCACCACAAAGCCAAAGTTTCCATTCTTTCTTTCCTGGGGTAAGGGCTGTTGTTTCCTGTTTTTTACCATGCTTTCAAAATGACAGCCCTACTCCAAGAATTGCATACAAACAATGATACCTCAGAGACCAAACTTTCCAGCACAGACTGCTCTTGCTGCTAATGGAGTGCCAAGCCTAACCCACCAACTGCACCACAAAACCAAAGCTTCCAGTCTTTATTTCCTGGCGATGAGGGCTGTTGTTGCCTGTTTTCAGACATACCTCCCAAATGCCAGCCCGACTCCCAAAATTGCATACAAAGATTCCTCCCACAGCAAAGATGCCAACACAGAAAGCTCTTGGTGCCCATGGAATCTCCAGACTTACAAACCAACTGAAACACAGAGCCAAAGCTTCCAGGCTTTCTTTCCTGGGGATAAGGGCTGTTATTTCCTGTTTTCAGCCCTGCCTCCCAACCGTCAGCCCTATTCCCAAAATTGCATACAAACACAGATTCTTCCCACACCAAAGGTATCAGCACAGAAAGCTCTTGCTGCTCACGGAGTTCCCAGGCTGGTCCACCAACTGCACCACAAAGTCAAAGCTTCCAGTCTTTCCTTTCTGGTATAATGGGTATTGTTTCATTTTTCAGATCTGCCTCCCATCTGACAGCCTGACTTCCAAAATTATATACGGACAAAGATTCCTCTCACACCAAAGATGCCAGCACAGAAAGCTCTGGCTGATCATGGAGTGCCTACCCTGGCACACCAACTGCACCACAAACCCAAGGCTTCCAGTTTTTTTTCCTGGGTAAAATGCTATTGATTTCTGTTTTCTGACCTACCTCCTAACTGCCAGCCCGATTCCCGAGTAGCGCAGCACTCTTGGCACTATGTGCACAGCAAGAGCTTTCTGGGCGGGCCCCTTTGGTCTGGGAGGAATCTTGGTCCGTATTCACTTTTTGCCTCCCATGGCCGATTTAGGAACGGGGCTCCTGCCCACGAATGACTGCCCTTCCAGCCAGGAAAAAAGCCCTGACCCTCTTTCTCTCACCTTCTGTTGGTGCAGCACTCTCGGCACTACGTGCACAGCAAGATCTTTCTCGGCAGACACCTTTGAGGATAAATCAGATTTTGTCTGCAGCTCATAAAGGCAGTGTTTACAAAGAGGCTGGCATAAAAGACACTCAGATTTCTACAATCTCTTACAGATACATTGGCTGATAAGTCAGCGGCTTCTAAACATTAACACGAAAACTGAAGTGAAACTGTCTGATTGCATGAAGTAAGTGAACCATTTTTGGTGTCCAAGACTGGGAGACAGATGTGGCAACCACAGAGGAAAACACAGCACCTGCCCCAGTGGCAGAACTGACATGGCATTGCTGAACCACTGGGATACAGTCATTTTTAGATGGAATTTATGGAGCAACTAACATACAGCCCTTGTCCTAGTGCTCTCGGGCTTTCAGGCACACAGGTTCTTGGTTGCACTGTGGTTACAGTGGCTGCCCTGTAGCTGTTCCCTGTCAACCTGTTGTCACCTCGCACTGAAAAAGCCACTCTCTGCATGCATACCACTCCCCTGAGGAGCAGCTGAGCCCACTGGGCTGCACATACCAACTACATCCTATCCCCCATATAATACCATGGAAATACCCATGGTATTTCCCAAGGTGGTGTGCCAGGGGTCCCCACACTCATGGAAGAGGCATGATAAGAGGCACTGGTGTGAAACTGCAGCAAGGGATGAAGAACCCCCTGAATGGAACATGTAGCTGCAAAACAGTGATGCGTAACAACCTCCTGTGAAAGCAGGAGGAAGTCAGGCCTCCTGTGCTCAGCTGAGGACTGACCCTGTGTTTGCAAGCTGGAGCCATGGCTAGAGGTGAGACAGCACACCCTAGAGCACTGAGCAGAGCACACTGCCACACTGGTGTGGGGAGAATTTCAAAGCCATTACCTGCTTCCTGTGAGGCCGTTAGCTGGGTTTGTTTAGTCCAGAGAAATCTTGCAGGGTAAATGCAGAGAAGGGGATCTGTGGGTACCACAGGTGTTGGTGCAGGACACAGTTGTCCCGGAGCCCGCTGTGACAGTTCAGCAGCGTTGAAATTCATCAATGAACTCTAGTGCACTAAAAGTTCTTCCTTGTCAACTTTCAGGCTGACGGAGTCTGGTGATCTCTGCTGTTCCACTTCTCAGAAGGTCAATGCTTCAGCGTCAGTTTTTCCACACAAAGTGCCCTCCCCTTCAACCCCTCACAAAAACCAGCAATATGACCCCGATCATATTTTATAGAAATTTGATTGAATTTTGGTGTCTCACCATGACTGGGAAAAGGCAATGCTTTGCAGAGCTCGGATTACCATGTCAGCAAATAGCCAGGAAAAGTTACCTGCTAGTTTGGTGTAGGCAATTGCCAGGATTACAAAGCCTGGAAAGAACAGCTTTAGAAATGGGTCCATTACAGCGACGGCTTCCTGGGATCGAGCGAGGAAGTAAAACAACAACTACTTGCGTTTTCTATTGCATGAGTTCTCCCTGAGTTGTGTAATTTCTCCAACCCACAAAGCCCCATTAGGAACCATATTGTCTCCCCTTCCCGATCATGGACTCCGCCCCTGCATAAGCAGGATAGGCTGTCTCACCCGCCTCTGTCCAGTCCCTGGTTCTGTTACTGGAACACGGTCCTGCTGTATCTCCCATTGGTCAGTAGAGCCCTCAAGCCACTCCCTTCCCCCTGGACCTTGACCCAATCACGTCCCTTCTTCTTGCCCTCCCCCTGAGCCAATATAAACTGCGGGAGTTTCAAAATAAAGGTCTTTTTGCCTTGGGACACAGAGAGGAAATTTAGTCACTCTCTCCTCCTGCCGAAGGGGGACCACGCGACTGAGTTGTTCTCCGAGGAACCTCCAGCGGAGAGTCCACAATCAAGATCTGTTAATTGGTGCCCAACAGCAAGAACCACACGAAATTTTCTACCATGTAGAGGATTTTCAGGGATCTCTGGGCTCACATGACAAAGCAACCGTGGCTTCTCGCTCAAACAGAATCCTGCAAATCAGCATGGGATTACGACCTATTGATTAGGTAGGCCTGCAGATGCATAGTTTCTGGAACTCTATTTTTTCACATTCATGGAGGTTCTATCTTCAGAGCGGGAGCGCGACACTTACAAATGCTTGAAAGGTCTTATTTATTTGTATGAACACCTCTTAGACAAGGACTCTTTAAAAACACTGATTAAGTGGATTTCAAAACACAACTGCGCACTACCCAGCCCCATATCATACCAGGAATGGGACATATTAGGGTGTGAATTATGGAGCGCTATACAGACAAATGACTCTTTAGCATCCCAGGCAGCAATCACCTGGTGGTTAATATTAAGCATGTTAAAAAAAAATGAGATTGTACAATCTGTGATTTGGGAGGAGGGAGCGGTGCGGCATCCAGATCGCGGCACAACTGTGGCCATGGGAACGGATTCCAGATGGGAAAATGTTTCCTCTGTATCTCCATCTTGCACACATCACGAGATGCCTGGCTCACCCTCCTGGACTCGAAAGAGTGACGACCGCATGGCTGTGTTGCGGCCTGCAGCCACCTCTCCACCGCCTCCCTGTCCCAGGATGGCCTTATGGCCACACCTCCCCCCAT
>NW_021940687.1:5953-8787 GCF_001715985.3 Manacus vitellinus
AACGCACACATGTACCACCTACCAAAACCCCACTTCCCACAACAGCTCCGCTTATCCCACCACGCCAGTAACTGGCGCTGTAACCCCTTCAGTACCACCACTCTGTGGATGTACTTGTTCCTCCATAGCAATAGATGGTGCTTGTCCCCCACAAGGCCCACCACTGCCCCATAACCCAATTATTTCCACCTCCCTGTCCCTGCATACATGCCAATATGTCTGTAGTTATAGTCCTGGTTTCTCCGGAGCCAGTGCCCAGAGAAGCAGATGGTCTTACATAAAGGAACAAGCATCGACAGCTGATGATTTGAATTTAGTTAAAGCATTTCCTGTATTTTACCATCCCAAAAATTGTCCTGTCTGGGAACCTATCCCCCTCCCAGTTCTTAAGGATACGAAAAAAGCTATTACTGAATACAGGCTAAACTCATCTTATGTAATAAGGGTACTAAATTCACTTTTTGCTGCGTACACGTTTATTCCAAATGACATAAAAGAATTAGTAAGCACTTTTTTCACTAACATGCAGGCAACACTTTTCCTAGACGAATGGCAAGCTTGCATTCGGCAACATGCCCAGCGAGCCTTTGCAACCACAGGGACCCCAGTTCTGGAGTCCTTTAATAGTCTCATGGAATGGGACACTATATTTCCAATGAGGCCCAAACCAAGATTCCTATGAATGAATTAGACACTTCAAAAAATCTAGCCTTCCAAACTATTCAAGCCATCACTTAGGCAGCCAAACCTACACCTTCATATACACAAGTACAACAAAAACCAACAGAACCATTCATAGACTTTGCAGAGAGGCTAAAGACAGCTATTGCAAAACAAGTCAAACACCCAGAAGCTCAAGATGCACTATTTTTAAGACTGGCTGTAGAGCAATCTAATGATGATTGCCAACAAGTACTAAGAACTCTTAAAGATCCCACTCCAATGGACATGGTTAAAGCATGTCGTAATGTGGGATCTGGAAACTATAACAAATCTCTCCTGGCTGAGGTCTTGGTGGTGCAGAAAGAGGATATGTGCCACCATTCCAAACAACCTGGACATTTTAAAAAAGATTGCCCTCAGCTAAAAACAAGACTGCCAGCTTGTGTCCCTGCACTGGGTGAGTGAGTGTAGGTCGCTCTTCAACAGAGACGGCAGCCCATTCTCACCTAGGGATGCATCAAAGCTAGCTTCGATGCCAGGAAATGGACGGCCGAGCGCCAGGGCCAGTGCTATGACACAAAATGCCCCACAAGCCAACCACACTCAGCTGCTCCCCTCGATCCCGGACGGACAACCAGAGCAGGTATCCCTAGGGTGGAGCTGGCATCTCCCCACCAACTCACCATAAACAATGACAGCTACCAGACAGTCCTCTTGAGGCCAACAATGGAATTACCATTACCTGCTGGACAGTATATTCTAGCAGGAACTGCTTCATCCAGTGCTACTGCCACGACAGCACAATCAGGAGAAAAGGCTCGACACATCAAAAAACACTTCATGTCTGCCATATCAATCCTTGGCATCCCGAAAACTGTGAAAACAGACAATGGCCCAGCCTACACATCTCAATCATTAAAAGAATTTTTTAATATGTGGGGAATTACACATGTCACAGGGATCCCCCCCTCCCCAACTGCTCAAGCTATAGTAGAACATGCCCACCAAACACCAAAAAACATGTTAACCAAACAACAAAACACAACTATTGGACTCACACCCCAAGAGAAATTAAACAAGGCCTTGTACGTCATCAACTTCCTAAATATGTTAAAACAAGACACCTCACCCATAGAAAGACACTTCAATTCACACTGGAATCAAGTCCATACTGATGCCAGGGTTATTTATAAAGATGTGATAACAGGTGAATGAGTTGGCCCTGTTCCCCTTACCACCTGGGGAAGGCGGCATGCTTGTGTTTCCACAGGTTCCGGTCCCAAGTGGGTTCCATCTCGTCTGGTGAAATTACACAACAGCGACAAAGCACCATCATGATCTCCATCATCCTCGCCATCCTAAGCCATCCTGTCATCTCATCGAATCAGCCTTCTCCTACAAATCCTCCCCTTCCAGATTGGGTAGCTACAAACCCTGGAAACATGTGGACTTATTAGCTAAGTCTTTAAATGTTAATTCCTTGTGCCTTTCCGTCTCAGACGCCTCAAACCCATTAAAAACGTTTGGTCACAGTTCCCTGGTCCCCTCAAAAATGGACAGGATTTCAAAATCAATATTTCCCTCAGTACAATGATCCAGAAAAAAATATAAACCAAATTGTGTCCTGCTTCCCACAACCCCCAAGGACCGAGACAAATACACAATATTTAGATGATTACAAATTTTAGATACTCTCCCCTCAGCCCACTGTTTCTATTTCAATATAAAAACAGAGGGAAAAGGTGAAAATCAGTTTAATGTAACATCCAATGGAGCCTATTCTAACTTTGAATTCTGGGGCAAAAAAAAAATTGAACCTCCCCCATTACCCTCTGCCCTCCCCAAGGGGATGTTCTTTTTCTGTGAACTTTGGGTATGGAAATCAATTCCTAAAGGAGCGGTTGGGGGACCTTGCACGTTAGGTCAATTATCACTCTATAATCCCGCAAAGATAATCCATTCCTTAGTGTCTCAGTCTGAAGAGACTAGACTGTTTGCTAAAGAGGATGAGTTGTGAGGTAGACCCAACTCCTCTCTCTCTGCAATTGTAATGTCAAATTAAGGGGCTTTACTCGAGGAAAATGTGGAAAAAACCAGAAGAAATAACAACCCTTTATTAAGAAATATATGAATATTGGCAAAAAAAGAAAAAAAACCAGTAACACAAAACA
>NW_021940687.1:9458-14303 GCF_001715985.3 Manacus vitellinus
TAACAGCCAAAAAACAAGCTAGACCTCCGGTCCCCCTCCCCAACAAAATGCCTGTCTGCACCCCGGGAGCCAGCCACAGCACTCTGCCTCTCACCTTTCCCACCAGCGCCCAGAACCCCCCCTCCCCCACCACCTCTCCTCTTTCTCCAAATAGCCCATTACCCTAGGTTGGCTACATCTTTTGTAATGCTAATGACCTCCCTTCCCCCTGCTCACTCCGTTTCTTTCCCTTGGAGTGAGGGCAGGGGAAGAAAAATTGCCCTGATTTCCTAATCTATAACACTTAGCCATTAGCCCCCCTAAAATAATCACAAAACCTGACATCACCGTCTACTCTGAGAAACTGGACTCACCTGCAGTCCAGCAATTTAAAAGAAGCAGAAAACCATTCACAAACACAGGCCCTCAACAAGCCCCTCACCCCCTGGCTCAGCAACATCCCCTTTTTAAATCTCAAGATTTGCAACAATTCACTGAAAGTTGCGACTCCGACGGTAGGAGGCGTGTCCAAGGCACGAGGGACATGCCAGGGCAGAGAAGCCCAAAGGAGAGCTGCAAATTCTAAGTGGCTGTTTCTACCCCACATACCACCTAAAACTGTGTAGACTGCTAATGAGATGTTTGCAAAGCTTGTCATTAAAGGCAGAGGATGACTGCAGGAACTGGACGGAAGGGATCCTACCATCATCTACATTCCAGCCACGAAGGACAATTTGGATTGGATGCTGGCTGAGGACGCAGGATTCCAAGCTGCCTTGGCAAGTTTTGACGGTGACATTTCAATCCATCTCCCTAAACACAGATAGTGGGCAGAAATCAGTAATTTACCTTTAAAAGCCACTACCAGATGCAAAAATGAACCAGTAAAAGGCCTCACGGTCTTCACAGATGCATCTGGAAAAAACATGAAAGACTGCAATGACTTGAGTAAATCCTGCCACAGAACAGTGGGAACGAGAAGTACAGACCATGAAACAAACTTCTGTACAGGTTCTGGAACTGACTGCCATTCATATTGCCTTGGGGAAATTTTCTGAACAACTTTTTAATGTTGTAACTAATTCCTGTTATACTGTAAGGTTAATCCCCCATTTTGAGAGTTAGTTTCTTCGAGATATTGTTAACCCTCACCTGTTGTTTGAAATGCGTTCTGCTTGGTTTCTTGTGATTCATAGAAGGTTTGATTTCTATATAATACACACAAAATCACATGCTAACATGCCAGGGCCAATGACTGACAGAAACTGAGATACACATCCACAAAACATAACTGCCACAGCATCCACTGAACAAAACACCAAAAGTGTAAAACACACTGGTTTAGTTGCTTAGCAACCTCTGGTATCCCAAAGCAGATTAACACTAATAATAAATCAACTCCACTTCCTATCAAATAGGAAAATTCTCACGTCACAGGCATTTCCACACTAACCCATAAGACAGGCAATTATTGAAAGAGCACATCACACACTGAAACACATGTTCAATGAACAACAAAAAAGGGGGAGAATCTGTATAGCCTGCAAGAACATCTGTAAAAAGCTATGTATGTTATCAATTTTTTAAATTGTGACAGCACTGAAAAGAGTAAGTATGAAAGGCAACATAGACCTCAGGCGTCCAACTCTCCCAAACCACCAGTCATGGTAAAAGATTTGATTTCAGGACAGTGGACATGATCCCTAGATTTTGTGACTTGGGGGGGAGGCTATGCCTGTGTGGCTGCAGGAAAAGAACTTAAGTAGATTCCTTCCAGGTGTGTCAAACCCTATTTAGGTACACAATCCAGCAGCAAGAACTAGAGTAACGCAGAAGTTTTAAAAGAGTTATGTTTATGTTTCAGGTTTTAGGTTTACATTAAGGGACAACCAATGTGGTAAAAAGTAGTCTGTAAAAAAATCTGTGAATGTGTGTGAGATGAATGAAAGGCGGCCGCCGATGAATGAGAAGAGTGAATGAATAAAGAGAGTTGTTTGACTGGACAAATATTAAAACACAAAACACCTCACAAAATAACATTATCCCTGCCACAAGGTCATTTTAAGAAAATTTAGTTTTGCTAAGCTTATCCTACTTCTTAAATAAAGTTGAACTCCCCAGTTATTTAAAAACCCTCAGATTAATAAAGGTTATAAGTTTATACATGGTTGGGCTAAGGCCTTTAGGTTAATAAAGTTATTTCTCCAAGTTGCACTACCCTTTAGGAATATAAGAAGATTTTATAAAGTTTACCATAGAGGTATAGGAGACCAAGCAAGCGATGTGCTGGGTCATTGCAAGCTTTGGTAGTTTACAATGTACTCTTCTGATTGTTTGCACTATTGTTATTACACTGTTTTCCTGACCTTCTTAAATAATTGAGGGGGGGGTGATGTAGGAGGTGTGTCCAAGGCATGAGGGATGTGCTGGGGCAGAGAAGCCCAAAGGAGCATGCATCTAAATGGATAACCCTACTGGTTAAGAAAGTCACATGATATCAGGGTATAAAGGGAAGCGCCGAATTTGAAATAAAGCTCTTTGTTTCACCACCTCACGAGGAGCGTGTATTTTCCTTATTATATAAGGACCTGTGCCCCTACATCCGACTTTTGGTCCCATAGCAAGAATCTCTGGGGAGGCATAATAATTCCAGCCATTGGCACAACACATGCCTTAGATCTGCTCACGAAAATGGGATGTTGGTTAGCCAAGGAGGGTAATGCAACTAGTGCAGCACTAGAAGACCTGTTACTAGATTCCCAACAGTGATGGTTTCACTCTAGGCCTAGTTCCTTCCTGGTTACAAGCTGGTCTTCAGGAAGGCCTAGAGTGAAACCATCACACCAACAGATTAAGAAAGCCACTTTAGAGAATAGAGCAGACATTCATTTTTCTACTGCTAGTTAATGGACATGGCTGCAATGAATTTGAGGGGTTGTGCTGTCTAAATTTCTCCGACCACTCTCAATCCATCCACTCCCACATAAACGAACTCCATTCCCTCATTCAATAAATCCTAAAGTCTGATGAAGTTATTTGGGACAATATGTTTGATTGGCTTTCCTTGAAGGGACTCTCACAGCCCCTGAAAAAATTTCTATTATTTTTACTTTTAGGCCTGTTTGTGCTAGCAATCCTTCTTTGCCTTCTTCCGTGTATAGCCAAATGTTTCCAGGGTCTTGTAATGCACAATGCTGTGCAAGTTTACATTTCATTAGTAAATAAAAATGGAGTAATTTTAGGCGAACACCAGGATTACGAATCCTGGAAAGAACAGCTTTAGAAATGGGTCCATTACAGCAACGGCTTCCTGGGATCAAGTAAAGCAGAAAAACAACAACTACTTGCGTTTTCTATTGTACAGATTCTCCCTGAGTTGTGTAATTTTCTTGACCCACGCAGCCCCATTAGGAACCATATTGTCTCCTCTTCCCGATCGTGGACTCCGCCCCTCAAGATCCCCATATGGGCCATCCACTTAAGAGCTGGACTCGATGATCCCGTGTGGGACCTTTCCAACCCAGAATATTCTGCAGTTCTGTGAAGTGCTGTTTCACACACTTCTATTGTGTTTGTCAAGGTGATCACTAGCAGTATAGACCATGAGCAGTCATAATCAAGCCTAGAGAAGCTGTCCAGTGTGATGCTTCCCATCCACACCTTGGTGCTGTGGTCACCAGATGAGGGTCTCCCTTCAACCCAGTGAGGTTGCAAGAGACAGGCAAGCCATGCACCAATCACAAAACAGCTGCCTGTGATCAGGAGGTTCACCAGGATATGTCAAAGCAAATTCAACACCAGCTACCAGAAGCCAAAACTAGGAAAAAGTGTTACCTATGGAGAACTTACATATCTCGTGGTGAGGCTCTTGAGTCTCTGATTGCTGGACACCACTACATCAGGTTCCCCATGCTTCTCTTCTCTCCACCTCATCTCCCCATCAGCCACATTCTTAGGCTGCCTCCTTCCATCCAGTCACAGGTTTTATCAACCCTGCCCTGGACCAGTGATGATCCTTGGTATTTTGTTCTCTCTCTGCAGTTCTTAAGCTGTCTCAGCCCTGCAAGTGCTGTCACCGTGTGGCACAGTGCAAGTGACACTCGTGCTGTGCTCTCCCTTCCTTGCTAGCAGGGTCTACAGCACCACCAAGTGCCTGTACAGAGAGCACTGCTGTTCACAGTGTGCCCTAAAGGGCCTTTTAATGACTCTGCCTACTACATTGTGCCTGGAAAAAATTATTTTCTTCATGAAAGTACCCAGTGGGGCAAAATATCCCCATAAGGGAATATTTTTTGCTTTTGTTTTGCTTTTCTATTTGTTCCCTAACATCCAGTATTCTAGATGTGTTGTGAAACTGCACTTTTTTTGCACCTGAGCATAGTAGCTCTGTCACTGGCAAGAGCCTTCCCTTTCGCCCCCAGGCCTGGGAAAAGGACTGTGTTTGGTGGTTTCTACCCCAGTTCTATTCTGACTGACTTTGTCTGGTTGCTGCTGTGAGATTTCATTCCTTTAAATTTTTGGACTTCTCTGGTTCCTCATCCATAATGGAAGTTGTGATAATCAGGTGGTTTTCAGGGCACATCTGAACAATTGTTTTGTTTTTATCAGCAGCAGTACTGGGTGATCTCACTTCTTTGCTTTCAAGTTCTAGGTAGCTTTTCAAATCTAAAGGAATAATTTGCTATGATCTGTTTGATCTTTACACTTTTTGTTCTACATGATTGATCATTTTTCCTTCCCTTCTGTGCAAGTTTCGAGCTGGCTTCCCGCCAAGTCCCCGAAACTCGACAACAAGGACCCGCCTCCCAGAGAGGGAAAAGAAAAAAAACCAAGCAGCCAAAGCTATAGCAAATATATATATATATA
>NW_021940687.1:19431-20682 GCF_001715985.3 Manacus vitellinus
ATTTCTTGTCCATCTCTCCCACGTAGAATCTTTTCCACCTCTCTCTTTACTCTTCCACTCCTACGTGGGACTGCTCCCACTTCCTCCCTATATCTCTCATGTGGAGGTGGAGACTGGGCATGCCGTGGGGATAAGTTTCTATATTGTTCACGCCGTGGAGATGGTTTCCTATGCCGTTCATACCGTGGGGATGGACTCCTACGCCGTTCACGCCGCGGAGATGGACTTCTACGTCGTTCATACCGTGGAGATGGACTTCTATGCCATTCACGCCATGGGGATGGACTCCTGCGCCATTCGCGATACCCCGCGGGTGGAGGTAGTGAGTAATCTTTCGCGTGCTGAGATAAGGGCCTCCTCCTCCAATCATTCACACCTCCAAGAGAAGGTTGGGTCTGGAGGGGTAGGGATAATTCCCCCTCCAATTGAGGGGGATGCTTTGGCTCCTTCTTTGCGTCTTTTGTAACACTGAATGTGTAGTCAGGATATAAATCATCAAGCGACAATATACCACCGGCCGTTTGTACTGTTGCTTTCTTTTCTCTTGATGTTGTTCTGTATTCCTTTGGGCGTGCCCCTAGTTCTCTTGGACGTGCTCCTTCCCGTGTAGCCGTTTCTTCCTCTCTGGTAGCTGCTTCTTCTCTTCCAATCGCTCCTTCCTCAGTCACAACCACTACTTCCTCTCTTGCAGTCGCGCCTTCATCACTTGCTGTTGCTCCTTCTCCCATTGCTGCTGCTCCTTCGTCCACTACGTCTTGAGTGAATTGGATAGGTTCTTCTGTTCCTTCTTCTTCTTCTTCTTCTTCTCTTTCTTCTGTGCGTTCTGGTTGGGGAGATGGGTCCGCAAGTTCCTTGATCTCTCTTACCCACGTCTTCTTCTTCTTCATAGGGGCAATGATGACCTTCTGGTTCTTAGCTTGAGTCCCGGTTCTAGTGGGCTTAGTAGAAATGGCATTGACTTCAAGTTGTGTTTGGACCCCAGCTTCTGTGGACCTAATAGGGACATCACTGGTTTCAAGTGGCGTGGTTTGGGTTTCTGTGTCGACCTTAACCCTTTGAAGGTGGTCTATGGCAGCTCGATAAGCATTAGCCAGGCCCTAGCACAAAGCGGAGAATTGCATATTCGGATCTTTGTAGGAAAAACACCCTTCTGCCAAACAGTGGGCCATCTCACCAGAATCAAACATTTGTTCTGGTGTGAACTCCCAATTAATGGGGGGTGACACATGTCCTACTAATCTACCGAAATCT
>NW_021940687.1:21706-55743 GCF_001715985.3 Manacus vitellinus
CCTCCCGCTGGCCTTATTTATACCTCAAGTTACGTAAAGGAATAGCATGGAATACTTCTGTGATCACTTTTCTAGTTCCTTCCTGGTTACAAGTTGGTCTCCAGGAAGGCCTAGAGTGAAACCACCACACCTTCTAAACTCTACCTGATGTCCTGCTTGAGACTGTTTACCAGCCAAAGAAAGGCCTTCTGATGAGGTTTTTCTGTACCCTGGTACAGATTGCTGACAGACAGCTTTGATGGGCTCCTGCCTCCTTTGCAGGGAAGATCTCCGTCTCCCCTGCCTCTCAGAGACTGTGTCATGCTGGTTCCAGTTGAAGTGCACCGTTCTTCTGGCAAAGTGCGAGATGTACTAGTACCATTTTCACACATGGGAGGGGGGCCATTTGACAATGTTACCCTGCAGCATTAGGGTTCTACAGAACCTCTGCCCCACGTGGGTTTTTTTCTTGGCTTTCTCTTTCAAGATGTGACGCTGCAACATCAGATCTTCACCAAAACAGAACTACAGGGTAGGCAGTAGAATATGTCATTCATATTTTTAGCATGGACAGCCTGTGAAATGGCAGTGTTAGGGTAACTGCATC
Source organism: Manacus vitellinus (assembly GCF_001715985.3). Taxonomy (NCBI): domain Eukaryota; kingdom Metazoa; phylum Chordata; class Aves; order Passeriformes; family Pipridae; genus Manacus; species Manacus vitellinus. The sequence goes on from NW_021940687.1 coordinate 22,293, forward strand.
AATCTCACACAATTATAAGTCCTGCTTCTTGGGACTGTTTCCCCTTTCCTTCTCAGACCTGTATGGAGCTGAGCCAGAGCAGATAACGTGCCGGCAGGGCTCTCTATGCTATAGCCCTCTCCACACTCCTGCAGCACCAACACTGAAGGGACTGGCTCTGTGGCTCTATGAAAGACACAAGGGAGGGCATGGCAAAGTTTCCCAGCTGCCTGTCACTGCTTCAGTGCTTGTGGAATCCCCTGGACACTACCAGGCAGTGCTGGCAATCGGAACAGCTCTGCTGCACCAAGGAAACAAAATCACAGAGACACACCTCCAAAACCTGAAAGCAGCATCCAACTAACTCACTAAACTCCCCAGTATGTGTCCTTCAGCCCCATGGAGCTCTGGGGACAACCGAGGTTTCAGGCCAGACCAAATGCCAACAAACAGCAAAATCCTCTCTTATGCCAGTCTCTGCCTTCCCTGCGCAGGAAGGTCAAAAATTCTAGTTCTGATGGTTACTCACTCACATAAAAGCAAGATCCTGAATTGCTTTGTAGGCTTTTCCTTGTGGGTTTGAGTTTTTTTTCTCAAGCCTAAATTTTGACTGCAATTTCAATTTGGTCATTTGAACTTGAAGCAACAGTTACCATCTTTTTCTTTTAAGGGGCAGGACAGTTATATCTTGCTGAAATGTTAGCAAAATGCAGTGGTTCAGCCCTGTTGCTTGGAGCTGTTGAAGGACTATGGCTGCTGCATCATCATTTGCCAGACTCTTGTGCTAGAAAACAGAAAATATTTGTGGATAACCATGTCATTTTCCTCACAGATTGCTATTCCAGTGCTGCGTGGTTGCAGGCAGTTTGTTGTGGCCCAGGAATTGATAACTCATCTGTTACATTTATGGGAGCACTCAGGGAGCTGAAGTTTTGTTTGGACTGAAGGAGGATCTAAGAAACCCATCATGAACTTGACATATAAGCAAGATAAAAATTTTTATCCAAGGTAGAACATACCTCTTCAGGGAATCAGAAAGTTCCTTGCTCATTTTTGGGCTGCACTGTTAAAGAACCTTTTGTGAGGCAGCTCTTATACTGCAGTAACTAAGTCTTCTCTCACAATCTCCAGTATAATTTGGCACTAATAATATTCCTGTGCATAATGGTAATAAATGAATAGTGACTTTAAAAGGCAGAATGATGGCCAAACAATGTGCAACGATTAAATTTGTCACATACACACAAAGCCCTTTATCTCTGCTTGCAGGGAAACACCAGTAATGCCAGAGCATTAATACACCAAAGATGAAAATTGTAACATAAATTATCAGCTGAATGACCTGAGTAGGTTCATTCATTTTTATGCCACAGTTGCTCACTGCAGCTTCCATCTTGTTGGGCCACCTGCCAAAGTATTGCCACAAAGCAGATAGATCTAACTTTGGGTGGGGGATAATTTCTGTGATGGGACTAGTAATTTCCTATGTTTTTTGGACAATGTCTGGACAAAGGTTTCAGACTGTTGTTTTTAGGAAGAGAAAGACGACAGTCTTCTGTAGGGGAAATAATTGTTAATTTTCACTTAGAAAGTTAATGGTCTCTAGGTTTAAATGAGCAGTACATGGGTTTGCAGTCCATGGAGGAAATTTTTGAGAGGTTTATTATTCAGAAGATATTGAAAGTGAGGGACCATGAAGCCAATCAAAATCACTAGGGGGTGCCTGAAGCTGCCATACAATGAGAGAAGACTATAATCAGAGCTGAAGTCAAGTCACTGAGGACAGAAGGGCAAAATTCAAGTTAATATCAGACCCTTTGGTGGGAGCTGCTCTGTTTTGCAGGTATGCCTATACCTACAATAATTGCACATACTGTAGGTGGTTCAATACCCTCTGCCTCAAAACTTCAGCAGCAGAGTGACACTTAACATCTCGTGCACTGCACCTTGTTCATGCAATAACTTGACCTCTGGGTGGCTGTGACTCTTGCCTTTCTTTTGTCTTGGACCTCATACAGGTGGGGAACATAGAAGAAAATTCTGGAAATTCCTTGGCTGCAAAATAATAGCAAAATGCATCCAAACAGCAGTTAGAATTTGCTAAGCATGCAGAGATCTTAATAGAGGTGTTAACTGCTGACACCAGAGAAGAAGCTCCAGTAACATCCACTACGAACCGCACGAGCAGTGTAATGTAGAAAGGGGAGAAACATACAGTGAACACACACAAATTCACAGAAACAATGTGCACTGCCTTCTGGATTAATTTTGTCTCATGGGGGCTTGTGGCCATGTTCTTTTTGAGACATCTGATGATTTGTACTGAGCAAAAAATCACAATACCTAAGGGAATAAAATATCCAAAGATATTAGCGAATAAAGAAAAATAGCTAGGGTCAAGAGATCGACTCTGAAAGCAGAATCTTTCCCACCTACTCTGAAATTTTGGATGGACCTTGGAATAAATTATGAGCATTATCCAAAGAAAGCCACAGATAGAAGCTGATTTCAGTGGGGATCGAAAAGCCTTTGCTTTTAGAGGAACTTGATTGCAATGTATCGATCAATTGCAATCAAGGTGATAATAAAGATGCTCATAGGCATATTTGTAAAATAGATGTTGTCTATGGCAACACACAGCTGGTCTATGGGATGGTTGTACTTGTTAAAATATATCACAAAAGGCAGGGAACAGAGCAGGAAACTATCCGCTACAATGAGGTTGATCATGTACACCTTGGTCTCAGTCCACCCCTTGAGTTTGCAGCAGAAGACCCAGAAGGCAATTGCGTTCAGTGGGATCCCCAAAGCGAGCACTGGGACGTAGACAATCATCTTAAGTAGTGCGATGCCACCCTGCAGCGCGTTATTTTCAGTGCTGTTGTTCATGCTGAGCCGTCTCTGCAAGGGAAGAGTGCAGGCATGAGGCTGAGCTCTGGACGGGTTCAGTGGCTCATCAGCACCGTCAGACCCTCAGCCATCAAAGTTACACTGTCACTCGCTGCCAGATAACAAAAACACATAGACAACCCTCTTGCAGCTATTGAGTGGTTAAGCCTGCCTCTCCTTCCCTCCAGGCCTCACTAACAGCCAAGAGTCTGCAAAGCAGAAGGATAATTTTTGTTGTCCCTTACCTTTGTTGCTGCTGTAGTTATCAGAGAACCACTGCCTTTAGGGCAGCCCACAGCAGAGCTGGGCAACATTCCCCTTTTGCCCTCCGAGACCCTTGCTTTGATACTGGAGCCAACCCATAGGTTTGCTCTGGGTCGTGCCAGGCCTGAGAACCTCCTCAGGATTTGAACCCTTCCAGCCATGGGGTAGCTCAGGTGGCTTTACTCCCAGGGGCAGTGGGAACACAGCTGAAGGCTGGGCAGTGAGTGCCTGCTGTGAGCAGGTTGCCCCCAGGCTCGAATCCACTCCTTTCTCTGCAGGGTGCAGGGGAGGAACAGCTCAGCGAGGGCACCCCCAGCCCAAGCAGATAACAGGTCTCAAAAGAAAGAAGGGGAAGTGAGAACATGTGTCTTATCTCCACCTTCAAAGGTAGGAAGCCAAATTCTGCTAGAGCAGAAAACACAAATCTGCAAACTTAGACTATCTTCTAGTACTCCTTTAAATATTTCAGGGCATCCACTACCAGCAAGGAGGATAAATCAGATTTTGTCTGCAGCTCATAAAGGCAGTATTTACAAAGAGGCTGGCATAAAAGACACTCAGATTTCTACAATCTCTTACAGATACATTGGCTGATAAGTCAGCGGCTTCTAAACATTAACACGAAAACTGAAGTGAAACTGTCTGATTGCATGAAGTAAGTGAACCATTTTTGGTGTCCAAGACTGGGAGACAGATGTGGCAACCACAGAGGAAAACACAGCACCTGCCCCAGTGGCAGAACTGACATGGCATTGCTGAACCACTGGGATACAGTCATTTTTAGATGGAATTTATGGAGCAACTAACATACAGCCCTTGTCCTAGTGCTCTTGGGCTTTCAGGCACACAGGTTCTTGGCTGCACTGTGGTTACAGTGACTGCCCTGTAGCTGTTCCCTGTCAGCCTGTTGTCACCTCGCACTGAAAAAGCCACTCTCTGCATGCATACCACTCCCCTGAGGAGCAGCTGAGCCCACTGGGCTGCACATACCAACTACATCCTATCCCCCATATAATACCATGGAAATACCCATGGTATTTCCCAAGGTGGTGTGCCAGGGGTCCCCACACTCATGGAAGAGGCATGATAAGAGGCACTGGTGTGAAACTGCAGCAAGGGATGAAGAACCCCCTGAATGGAACATGTAGCTGCAAAACAGTGATGCATAACAGCCTCCTGTGAAAGCAGGAGGAAGTCAGGTCTCCTGTGCTCAGCTGAGGACTGACCCTGTGTTTGCAAGCTGGAGCCATGGCTAGAGGTGAGACAGCACACCCTAGAGCACTGAGCAGAGCACACTGCCACACTGGTGTGGGGAGAATTTCAAAGCCATTACCTGCTTCCTGTGAGGCCGTTAGCTGGGTTTGTTTAGTCCAGAGAAATCTTGCAGGGTAAATGCAGAGAAGGGGATCTGTGGGTGCCACAGGTGTTGGTGCAGGACACAGTTGTCCCGGAGCCCGCTGTGACAGTTCAGCAGCGTTGAAATTCATCAATGAACTCTAGTGCACTAAAAGTTCTTCCTTGTTAACTTTCAGGCTGACGGAGTCTGGTGATCTCTGCTGTTCCACTTCTCAGAAGGTCAATGCTTCAGCGTCAGTTTTTCCACACAAAGTGCCCTCCCCTTCATCCCCTCAAAAAAACAGCATTAAAATTTAATATTTTCAGTTATGGGAAAACAATTTCTGAAGTAAAATCCATAATGGTTGGAAATTGCCCTTCTGGCAGCAGAAGGTTCCCCAAGGAGCCCAGCAGCCTGTGCAGGGTCTGCTGCGGTGGCAGAGCGTGCCCCAGGCAGGCAGCACTGCGTGGTCAATGACTTTCCTGAGGGCTCCCAGCACTGCTTGTGCACCCTGTGACATCGAGCCCAGGGCACAGGGACCCAGCCTGCTGCTACTTGGTGTCTTTACAAGAAAGATGATGGATGCTATGGGCTTGCTTGACTTCTCTACCTCAGGCAGGGGGATAACACTCTCTCAGCATCACTGGGAGCCTATACAAAGACGGTTGAGATCTTGCCACAGTCATATTTTATAGAAATTTGAATGGATTTTTCTGTCCACTGGCTACAGCAGTTGCAGTCCCACCTGTGTGAGCCAGCTGACAGGCTCTGTCTACTTCACGATCTGGAGATCACGGTCTCAAAGGTGACAGCAGCAGATGGACCATCAGCTCTGGGCTCATATGTGTAAGGCAGATGTAGGTCACAAAGGAAGATGCATAAATGGGCAGGAAACACTCCTCCATGCTGTCTCCTGGAATGCTCTGAGAAGTGCTAGTGCAGAGCTCGGGGGCATTTTGGGTATTTTTCAGTATTTAGAAAGAAAAAAAGCCCAATTCTTGGAACCTTTGTATAACATATAGAGAGATAATGCACTCCCTATCTCCCCTGACTCTCCCAGGCTGCTGATTCACAGAAAAATGCATTTCTTGGATGGAAATGTCAGGCGTGTCCATGTGGGCAGCCTGTGGAAACCCAGACCCAGACGAGTTCAAGTGGGGGGATGATCCTCTGACCTTAAGGTACAGGTGGGAGGGGGAACCATCCTGGTGTCTAAACATAAAACCAGAGAATAGCAATGCATGGGTGGCAAATATCTAGGCAGCGATAAAAGGGCTTCCCCATGGGTGGGAGCAACAGCCCCTCAGGGATTGCTGCTCTAAAGAAGTGTCTCTGTGCCAAGGCTCAGTGGTGCAGAGAGAGGGGAGCCAGCAGGAAGACTCAGCTCTAAAATCTGGACTTTGTGCCTTTATGCACCAGACAATACTTGCTTTCCCCCTGTCTTCCTTCACCCTTGTTTGACCTGTGCAGTTGAAGAGGAAGGATTGTCTGATGGCGTGGTGTTACGTGCAACAATGCAGTGGAAACAATTAAAGCACAGTGCTTTTCCTCCAGGTGAGGAACACATCCTACATCTTACGTCTTTTCATCTTTTGCCTTGTAATCCCTTTTGTTATCTTGGTTTATTCATATGGGAAGCTGCCCTTTTCTGTAAGGGAGGAAAATCGATTCCTCATCTGCATTTTTACTTTGACCCCAAACCAAGTAGAAAGCAGTAATTACCATTTTCCCCATTTAAACTCCTCTGACTGTCAGATATGCTGCCGTCCTTGGAAACTGGATCTCCTGTGACTGTCTTGTTGACATGCTCCAGTCTACCAGGACTTTAAAAGTCACATTCAAGTATAAACAGATGGAGTAACCTAGCTTCTTTTGGTCCCGGTTGGTCTCCTTCACGTCCTGTTCTGCCCACTGTCCCAACTTGCCTCGCATTTCTTCGGAGTAACCGGTACCACCTGCAGAGAAACTTTGGAGGGGTAAAACTGCTCTTCCCCCTCCTCCTCTTCCTCCTCCTTCTCCCTGCCTGTGGCATTATACAACCATTGAGGGGGAAGGTGAGTTCCAGCCAGAGCCAGTCTTTGACGGCATGAGTCCACAGGAGGAATCACCCTTTCCCCTTCTACCTTCCCCTCGGGTGTTCAGCTGCCTCCCGCAGCAGAGGTGAGCAACTGCAGCCTCCACAATCCGGAGCCCAACAGCACCCGCTGGTGACCGTGAGTCAGGCACTGCAGCCCCTGCCTCCCGGCCCCAACTGCGTTGAGTTATCACTGCGCTGAAAGGCAAAAAATACTTAATTGTTTTTGGTGGAAGTTGTGTTACAGGATTATTGTTTGTTATTGTTGTGTTACTTATATATATACATATATTCTTTGGTAAAGAGCTAGTCTTTTATTTTCTACACCTTTTCAACTGGAGCCTCTTAATTTTGAAGTTATAATTACTTCTGAGGAGCATGTTTTTTCTCATATCCTGCCCTCCCTAACAAACATTTCTGTCTTGGTGAACTGAGACACGCATAAAAAGTTGATTTAGGGCTCAGGAGAGCTCCTTTCTCAGAAAGGAAGCAGCATTTTTCTGCATTTTGTGCAAAGTCTGTGCATGTGATGTGTTATATTGGATGTGTGACCCTGCAGGACAGGCCTCCTGAGCCTCAGCACGTGGGGGAAGAGCCCATTTTGAGGTTTAGTCCACACCACTGCCATCATACCTTGCTTGCCAATACCTGTGTCTGGATCCAAGTTATCTTTCCATGAAGGGGGATTTTCCATGAAGAGGGAAAGTCAAAACTGGACGATACTGTGGAGGCACCTGGGCTCGTTTGGGAAACCAGAAGTGAGGTGCAGGGGCAGGAACCTCTATCTAGCATTCTGCCCTGGCCCAGGCAGCCCCCCCATTGCTATTCCCGTTGCTTACCCAGGCTGGTTTTCCTGTTGTCCAGGTTCCCCCATGGCAGCAAGGTACAGAAGCCGCAAAACCCCCAGTGTGTGTAAGAGGGAGGGGAAAAAATGAACAAAATATGCTTCGCATGCCAGCTAAATATTTAAGGATTGGACAACAGATATTTGTATTTCTAGTGAATACCAAATTATAGGCACCGCTCGGTAAGCCTTTAATCGTACTTTCAGTCCCTGTGATGAATAGATCCCTGTAGCTGAGATTATCTGCACCACTTACAGGAGTAAATTTGTACTGGGAGATCAGGATGTTTGCTTTCACCAAGGCATGAAAAGTTATATCCTTTCCCTTGGCATTTGTATTTTCATGCTCCGATTTCTGACCCGATTGCCACCACAGGAGATATGCAGGGATGCTTAAACTCTAGGAAATCAGTCTAGGCTCTCTCATTCTCCTGTGCTGCTTACAAGCAGCTGACAGATTCCACTCTCTTGCTTCGAGATCACAGTTTCCTTAAACCTAAAGAAAAATGTGAACACTAAGAGAGGATCCATTTTTTCCCCCTGTGGTGGGGGGAAACAGTTTTCCCCCTGCAGTTATAAAATGGTAAAACCCCAGGGTGGGGTGACCCTGGAAGTTTTGAAGTTTTACCCAATGAGCGCTTCTGCAAAATATAAACGTATCACACTCAGAACGGAAGAGAAGGTAGTTGTAGTTTGGTGGTAGAAGGGGTAGCCATGTTCTGAGGCCACGAGGAAGGGGTTCGGAGCCCCTTGGGGCCTCTGGGGGCCCCCCAGCCCCAGTTGGGGGGGGCTGCAGGGACTTGAACAGCATAAGGCTGGACTAAGTACCTGTAGCTGAAAGCTAAAGAAGTTTTCTCCACCGTGAGTGAGCAGAGACAGAGCAACAGCAGCGTCCAGAGATTGTGGCTGAGAGCCAGCAGAAGATAAGCAGCAGAAACAGCATGCAGCTGAGCAAGGAAGACACTGAGTTGTCTGAGAGAGCCAAGAGAGAGAGAGAGCAGCAGAGAGAGAGGAAGTTGGGGTAAGAACTGAAATAAAAACCCCAAACTCCTTTTGTGACCTTTCCTAGGTGGAAAGGATGGACTCCTACTGAATGGAAGTCCTAAAACTGCATCAGCACTGCAGAGAGGAGCTAAAAAACTCAGAGGAAGAATGCAGAGGGGGTGACCTTGGCCCTCCCTGCTGCTTGAGACAGAGCACAGGGCTCTGTAGGGAACTTGAATGCCCTGAAGATAAGGACTGTCTCAAAGACCCCTGCGCTTCGTGATATGACGTGGTGATAGCGCCCTTTGTCCTGGGAAACACAGCCCACGGAAGAAGACCCTCGTTTGAAGATGAGTGGCCGAGGGGCTTGGATACCCCTCGTGTGTACTGGCAGAGATCCAGCTGCTACATGAGAAGAAGAGCGAAACAGATAGACCTGCTGCCTATGAGACATTGCTACTCTGAGAGTGAAAAGGGTCTTTCCTTCTTCCCTCCTGGACTTTTATTTGGAGGGGAGAAGAGATTTGATCCATTGTAAATACTTACATCATGGTAGAGATAGCTAAGATTGTATATAATGTATTGTAGTATTTATTTGTACAGTCATTGTAATATATATTCCCTTTCCCCCATTTTGAGTCTCGTGTGGTTGTCTGGAAAACCCATCTCACATTGGCTTGAGATGTGGGAGGGGGCTTGGACTAGGGAACTGGGTTTTGGGGCTCTCAAACCATGACACCCCCACATCTCATTTCAGGCTGGCAGGAAATGGCCAGAGGGAAGGGTTGCTCCAAGCCATTTCAAATGAATACCAGAGGACCTGGAACATATTACAGTGTTGACACCAAATCTGAATTCTGAAATCTGAAAACAACCTTTAGGAAATGTAGGTATTAAGGTTTCCAAACACATTGATCTTTTCTCATTTCTGAGAAGTCTTTCTACTTTGATACTGGTTTCATAACTACCCTATAATGGGATGCACAGTGCCAACACAAAAGCAAAGGCTGCTGCTCTCCTGGGGGGAGGTAAAAGCTCGATGCATTTGTGTGCTGGAAAACATCTGGGTTAAAGGGTTCTTTTGTCGCAGGTTCCTGCATGGGAGCTTCACCACAGTGCCCCAGTGGAATGCCCCAGCGGGCTTTGCCTCCCATGTCCAGTCCCATTCCTGAAAGGGAGCTGGAAGCTGAAACCTGCTGAGTGGGGTTTGGTACAGAGAGCCTGGATGCTTTATAATGGCCTTGGTTTCATTAGTAGAGCCTCGAGAGCATGGTACTTCCCCTTCAGTTGAGTGTGTTGCTCCAGAGGAGTGCACAGGATGTCACTCATGCTACATGCCATACCAGGGAAGCTGTAATCCCTCAGCTCAGATCACTGTAGAAGAATGACAGTAGAGGTTATGAAGGTTTAGAAATGACAGAAATTAAATAAAGTCTGAGAGACCATTGGCAACCAGGCTGAGCTAGCTGTGAGAAGCAGATAAGCAAATCCAGGCAACACCTCTTATTCTGCAGAGCCCAGCGGCCTCTGAGGCAGGGTTAGAGGCTGTCAGGTTCAGGGTGAAGCATACAGGCAGCTGCTTGCAGCAGGGCAAAACCTCTGGGACACCAAGCTGGGTGGTGCAGGAAGGCTGGCTGCATCCTCCATCCAAAGGCCTGTGGCTAGTTTGAAAACTCAGTCGTGTCCATGATATTACTTCTGCAAAACTGTTTTAGTCAGAAACAGCGCACATGGACAAGACTCTAAAAGACAACTTCAGTGATGCAAACAATTAATGGGCTACAAAAAACCCAAGAATTTGTGACTTATTCTAGTTCAAGTGCTTGATAGCCAGTGTCAAGCTCACCCTGAGTTCATGGATCTCTTGAAGAATCAAGAGCTCTTCATGACCATTCCTATGTTTCAGCAGTGTGCACAGCTCAAGGTGTGGGGCATAAAAATGCCCAGTACATACCTGCTTGGGTAAATCATCTGGTCAAACATGGTCTTCATCCCAAATCTCTGCAGGAAATAGCCATCTCACTGACAGTAACACAAGCAGTGATTCCCCATTACATCCATGAAACCTGCAGGACACAACCATTCTGTTGCCAAGTTTTGGAATAGCACATGAAAACTTGAAAATGCTCACCAGATACAGATAAATCATTTTGTGAGCACAGGGGTTAGAAAGTCATTAGTTAGAGTTCTTGACAAGCTTGGCTGAGTACTCTCACATGACTTGTCAGAATGCAAATATAATGCATTCCAACTTTTGTGTCACTATATAACAGTTTTGTTGGGATTTTTTTTCCTTAATTCATGGTCAGGTTACTCTTCTATCATCTCCTTTTCAAATGAATCTGAAGTCCTGCCTTCAAATTGTTGACCAGTGTTCACCCCTAGTCGATTAGTGCAAAAGCTCAATTGTTTGCTTTCAGACTCCTGCCCTCTGTTGAGTTACATCAGTGTAAATCTACAATAAGCAGTAATTACAGACAAGGCAGGAAAAGTCAACACCTCAGCAAGGTTTCCATCAGCACTCTGCCCCCTTGGTCCCTCAAGCGTTATGGAAAGGGAAAAAAGTGCAGGGAGGCATTTACTGTGTTACATATTAATTTCATCATGTCACTTAGCAAGTCTCGCAGTTTTTAACATTGGGAAATAGCTTCATACAGCTTGGGCTGAGGAAACTAGGGGAAAACAGCACTGTTTTCCAGCAATACCCTTCCACAAGCAGGAAGGGGAAAGGGTAATTACAGTGGTCTTTCAGCATTCATCCTGAATGCTGCTAGAGTGCTTAGCCAAAGTAAGCTGAGACTGAACTAGGCATTTGAGACAAACACATTCACAAAGACAGGGAGCATGACAGTTTAAGCACTGAAACACCTCATGTGCCAGATGAGAGAAACTGGTCTTGAGACCACTGAGCCCAGAGGAGACACAGAAACCCTGCAGGCCAAGGTATCGAAGAGGGCAGTCACCTTTAGAAACGGGATCAGTCCCACCCACGCACAGGATTAACCAAAGAATTGGCTTTCTTTTCCTCCTTTGAACTCAATCCCAGTGAAAATGTATTTCCCCACTCGAACTGTAGTAGGAGTTTCGCCCATTTGACATGCTCGACTTGGTTCATCATTCGAGCTTCTCGTATTTAGTTCATCTCAGATACAGGTTCCCCAGCAGAAACTGCTGCTTCTTGGAGCAGAGGGAAAAGTCTTCCCTCAGCAGCAATAGCTGTGGGGAGTGGAAGATCTGAAATCTAAGCGACCACAAAGCACATGCAAGCAGGGCCACAGCCCATGTGCTGGCCCTGAAGCAACAGGCAACACTTCCCCCCACTCAGGGTTACTGCTAATCCCTGGACAGTGACTGTCCTCAGCTTCTCCAAAGAGCTGGAGAGGAGGTACTTTGCTGTTGGACAAATCCCGTGGCACATGTATGCGACAGTGGAGCAAAATTTGACCTGGTAAATATATTAAGGATTTTTCTAGTTGAAAACAAAGCAGTTGTGATATTTTTTTCTCGAAGCTCAACTATTTTCCCACAGGTGTTTCCCAAATGAGTGGAGTGTTCAGGCATATGCAGTAAGGGAAGAAGTGTCTCTCAGAGCACCCTCCTGCCAGAAAACAGCAGAGAGCAGCCGTGCTTCATGGGCTGAACTCCACTGCCCTTCTGCCCAGGGACCATATTCTCCTCCTCCACTGGCTCTTCTTGGTACTCTGCTGCCTACTACAGATAACATTAGAGAAGATTTCCCCTTCCACTCTCAGTGAGAAGAACATACCATCACCAGAGTCATTACCAATTAAAGCATCAATGAAAGATGCAGAAGGAGGGGAACCAAACCAGTGTGAATGTCAGCAGTGCTGAAGTGCTTTAATAGTCATTCTCACTGACAGATGAGTTATGCAGATTAAGAACTCCAAAGGACTTCCTCTCACTGTAACATTTCCTGCTTTACACGGTAAGCCCCCCAAGCCTGGAACCACACCAGCACTGTGAACAGAGAACTCAGCTGGAGAAGGATGAGGCAATGCTTACAACCCAGCCAGCTCCCAGCAGCACTGCATCGTGCCTGCGCTCTCTAACAGCTTTTGCAAACAACAACCAGGATGAATTAGTTAAATATTCTGATATTTGAAATTAAAAATTAACCCATTTTAGTGATTATAGCACTCTATGTTTATAACAACAAGTGAGAAAATAATTTAGATTGAAATCTTAAATCTTAATCTTGAATCACATGGTCCACCCTTGTGAAGACAGAGTTGGGTATGAGAGGATACTGTGAGCACTTCAAAGGCATATCTGAGCTACAGAGTTCTCTCTCTTGCACAGAACAACTATTATTCATTTTTCATCTTCCAAGCCCTCTCAGAAATGAAAAGTTGGAAATTGATTTCTTCTTCTCTGTCCTCTCACCTCCTTATAAGCTTTGGCAAAAGTCTGTGTTAACACTGGAAACTGCAGCTTCCAGAAAGTCCCCAGTAATTGCAGAGCCAGGTCCTCCACCTGCACAGGTCCCAACGTGGGCTCTGAGGTCTGATCTCCTGCCAGTGGGACATGGCCCCAGACACCTTCCCTTGGTTACACCCAGCTGCAAGTGCTTCTCGCAAAATTTCCACAGTATCATTCTTGTTAATACACTTAGCATGGGAGGTTTTCCACAGCCTTCATTTATGGGAAAAAAAAGAGATGATTTGCAGAGGCAAATCTTCCCCAGACTCCTGGACAGCACCAGGAGCACAGCCCAAGGGTCAGAAGTTTTGTTTGGACCCACCAAAAGCGAGCTGCTGGTGTCACAGCAAGAAGGGACAGGCAAACTTGAGATATTTTGGTGTAAACCTGACTAATTAAGTTATATGAACTTAAGTTTGAGATTGAAGTTTATGCATAAGCATCAGATTTGGAGCACAAGACTTTTTGCACATCAGGAATGGTTACAATTGTCATCTGGATACCTTTGCCTGTAGTACAGCCAACTGAGGTGGAAACCTCCACAGCACTTCAAAAGCAATGAGATGCTCAGAGCAGCCCAAACTGTGCCTGAGTAACAGAGGGAGAAAAAGGTAAAATAGCATAGGAAAAAGGTAGAGAAAAAGGAAATATTTGGCTGGGAAAACAGATAATTTATGTGGACTGTTATCAAGCTCCTATAATAAAAATTTATTCATCTGACTGAAGATTTCTTTGTATTTTCACGTGCCTTCAGAAGAGAGGGGGGCCTTTCACAGCTGCTTAATTTACAGACATTCGCTCTTGATTCTCTACTTGGGCAAGAAGTGGGAACAGGGCAGTGTAGGTGAGCCCAGAAACCCTGAGCAGAGAAAGCAGAACAGCTCCTAAGTGAAGTCAAACTCGAGGCTCCACTCCCTCAGGCTTACATCTCTGCTGCAAAAGAAGCATGGAATTCTGGTACAAATTACTGAGCAGTTTGAGGCAAAAGCAATTTCTTACAGATGTTTTGTTCCTCCTTGTGCATAAGGTGCTCCATTGTCAACAAAAATACACTTAGTTCCAGGCAAGACACCAAGCACCAGCAACGCCGTGGTCACGGAAGCAATATGCAACTGCTACTGTGAGGGTCTCCACAGCCTTCCGCCAGCAGACAAGCTTGCTTCCATCCTGGAAATCCTGAGGAAGGATTCCCAGCCCTGAGAATAATTGTGGGGGTTTGGCCCTTGAAACTAAGTTTCCATCTCTGCTCCCCACCAGTAGCTCGGTTTTCTGGGTGTGCAGCCGGAGCTCACCTACCATTGCAGAAAAATTTGCTGTATTTTCTGTGAATTCAGAGTGATAACCCTTTTCATTTCACATCTTCTACAAGAAATCATCAAGTCCCCTCTCCCTATCTCCCAGAACTACCATGAAAAAATACATGCATAGGAAAATCAGGGGGTGGCTTTATAATTGTCCTCTTGCATATAGGAAAGATCTGGACCCAACCAGCCAGGACCGTGCTTAGTTGGTGTTGCACAAGAGACACTGGAAAGGGTTTGTCTTAGATTTAGGTTGTTCTTATCAGTGACAGTGCTAAGCCTCTTGACATGTTAACTTACCAGATCTAGTGCAGGTAAGCAGCACACAGCAAAATCTGGGAGGCAGGAGTTTCCAAGTGACAATCCAGCAATGTTGCTGCTTTCTGCCTCAAGTCATTTTAAGTCCCGTCTCCAGGTCTGCTCTTCCCCGTCTCTCCCTGTGCTGTACTGCAGACTGATTGTCTGGGTTCAAGGCTGTTACATCAGTGTAAAATCTGTTCTGTGGAGTAAAAGCCCAAGGTCTGCCAGGAGTAGAGCACTCCTCACATGGACAAGCATTAAAATGGACATATAATACAGAGCTGGCAACTTGCTGTTGCCACTCACTGTTTTTTTCATGGCAAGGCACAGAATGGATGAGATTTTTAAGAAAGCCTATGCATTGTTGTCAATGCAGGTACCATGTTTCTAGCTTTCAGAATTGCAGTGAGAAGCTTTTAAGTATAATTCAGAGGCCCAAATATTAGGAGGGCAAGAAAAACTTCCTTAAAAATAAAATCTAACTTGTTCTTGCAACATTTCTGCATGGAATCATCAGCCTTTAATTTCCTTGATAAACATCTGTATTTCCTCTCCAAGCAAAACCTTTTCTTTTTATTATTAGGAGAGACCATGAAATAATGTTAAGCCAGGACTGTATGACTGCCCACTGTCTCTAAGCTTCAAGGAAATTCTCAGTGATCATAGCATCATCGAATGGGTTGGAAGGCATGTTAAAGATAATCAAGTTTGAACCCCAGAGGGTCGAAGGTTTCCCCTGAAGCATCCAACATACTCACTGCAAACCCTCTATCTATGTTTATCAATTCCTAGAAGTAGGGCACACACTAATGTGCAGGGACCAGGAGGAATTTTCACATCCGCTTTAGAAGAAATTGGATTGAACTTTAATGTACAGGCAATGCAATTTAATGGCAAGTTCATTAGGTTATACTCTGGTTCTCCTGCATATATTCAAGTAACAGAAGTCATGAATTTGCCAGGGCAGAGTGTAACTGGGTATACCTGGCAGCTTTTGGGTTCTTTTGTGATGAACAAGCTGAAGGTGTTCAGCTGCTGCTACAGCTCAGGGGAGTCTGTGCTGCCCAGTTTGTCCCTGCTTTGTTCACACCAGCCAAGGGCTCAGCTGGTGGGTTCAGGCTGGTACATACCCAATTTGGTTGAGTATTTTTTTCCCTCTCTCTGCCTAATTCATGTATTTCTCAAGGATCATCTTCCTAGGCCCATGAAAGTTCTCCAGTGTCAGTTTTCCAAGCTCTAAATTCTAGGGTGGTTTCACAAAAAAAAAAAGAAGGAAAACATCGTCAGTCACTCAGCTGAGATTCTCAGATAATCCTGGAGATTCAGGAATTCATGGCTAAACCTCCCAGGTGGCCATGGGAATATTCATCTGTGCTCTCTAGTCCTGGATACTACAGAGTAATTTCCAAATCCATTGCTTAAAACATATATTTTACCTTCCTAGCAATGTGACCACTCTGTTATTTCTGCACAGTGTTAACAATATCAACCAGGAATTTGTTGTGTCCACAGTGACCTCTCTTTAAACCTGTCTTTACTGCTTGTTGCGTTAGCTGCTCGTCCGTGTTCTTCTCATGTCCATGACATCCAAAGCCATGCCACACAAACACTATTTGTGATCATCTGTGCTACTACACTAGGAGGATGCTAAGTTCCCAATTATGGTCAATGAAATAAAAAAAGAAGGCAAATTAATCACTTCTGCAGGATGAATCACCATATAGAGGTGCTTTTCTGCAGTAGAAACCATAAAGTAACTTAGCTAGTACATAATACATCTCAGCACAGGGTCTGTCCTTCACCTGTGTTCATGGCCATCTGCACCATGGATCCCGTCTAATAGCAGAAGATAATACACAGCACAGACACATGATGGTTTAGAATGTCCCAGGAAGAGGCAAACAGGCAGCATCCAGGAAGCCCCTGAAATCATGGGTTGAATTGAGAGAGTGCATATTCCACAGAAATGCCTTTATAATGAATGGGATTAAATACAGCACTGTCCACCATGTTTGGCATCTTTATGTTTGCATTTCAGCTGAGTTTGATCTGGAAAGGGCAAAGCAGTGTTACAGTAAGCTCCCGGATGAAAAGGACAGCTCATGTGCAGAGTGAGTGCACACTAACATTTCCAGTACATTAATCCTCTTCCTGCTTGCATCAGTTGTCGTGAAATGTGACTCCAGCACACTGGGAAACCATCTTTTCACTACCCACAACTGTTCCTAGCACCAGCCTTTACTGCCTGCCCACGGCAGGGATGGGACGCTGAACAGAGCCAGGAGTCGAGACCTTAACTGGATGTGGGGGATGGTTGCAGATATTTTTTGTGGGTGTTTTCTATATCAAAACGTACAGAAATAGTGAGATTTGTTAAAAAAATAGCTTGCACAGCAGATTGATGTTTAGATTTTTGACCAAACCAGAAGCAAAGGGTGCTGTACATCAGGTCAGTAACTCTGCTAAATTCCTGTGTCAGTGTTGCTGCTTTTAGCCCTAAGCCAGGAACACCCTGGGCTGACTTTCCAGCCTCCATGGGTCAGCAACTACAGACGAACCACATGTGCTAGACTTGGCTTAATTACTATCCTCTGGAAGTTATTAAGCAAAATTAAAATAAAAGCTCACAGCACCACTTATCAGCATGACACAACTCTTTGCTTTGCCCTCCTACAGAAGCTGATCCAATGGCAAGTCTGGATGCAGTTGTGTGGCATATCTGAGTCACCATCTGCTGCTTCTATGCAGCAATGTTTCAAGGTTGCTGAATTTGGTTTTGGAAAAGTTTTCTGCATGTGCCTCAAATATGAATATCTTGAGTTTCCTTTACTGAGCAGGGGAGCTTTGTAATTGAAAGCAAAAATGCTTCAAGGAGAATTGCAAAAGTGGGAGGATATTCAAGCTTTCTGGCCTCGTAGGATGAAAATAATAATTTCCTGCTGCTAGCAAGGATATTCAAACCTTTCCTTGCTTACCCGTGAAGCCATTCCCTAGCAGCAGCAGTCTGAAAACTGCAAGCTTTTCTCTTTTTTTAGGAAAGGATAAAATAATTCAGAAGTATGGAGACCTGGTACAGGTTTGCCTGAGGAAGGAGCATTGCACAGGTAGAACACACACCATCAGAAGTACCCCACTGACTTTATGTAAGTGTTCAACCCACTGACCAAAAGCAGCTGTTTCTCCCCATTTAAGCTCTGTGCCAGGCTGCAACAGGATATAAAGAAAGACCTGTGCAGACTGCACCAGCTCCCTGTGACCTGTGCCCAGCTCAAGGCTATTAAATGGAAATCCCTCCACAATCCTCCTCCCATGCCCAGCCTCAGATCAGGCTGATTTGGATGTGGGAAGCATTTGGTAAACATTTGTCTTTTCTGACCTTATCTGAAGGAAGAGGTTGTTGGTTTGACTCTTCTAAAATTGATAAAAATCCATAGAAAAAAAAAGGAGCTTTGGCTTTTTTCCTCAGGGACTTGAGGAACATGTGCAAGTCATCACCCACCCCCCAACCTAGGTGCCTCCTGACGTGGGGAGGCAGACAAGAGAGTCTCAGAATGGCACAAAGAAACTGGGATTTGTGTGGAGATAAAGGACTCTGGTAGCCAGCTGCTGATGCCTTTCAGTGCTGCTTCTTGGGAGCTTAAAAACTAAGTGCATGTGATGCAAAATGCAGCCTGTATTTCATCTCCATTCCTGTACACATCTGCCCCCATCCAGCTGCTTCAGTTTCATCACACATCCTGAGCATCTGGTAAAGTTTTATACCAAGATGTGGCAGACTTTCAATGAATCCACACACAGGGGAGGTGCCATACAGAATTCTTATAGACTCCATGAAATACAATATAACCAGATGAATTTGAGCTATCTGTCTAAGATGTCTGTGAATAAATCTGAGCTACTTATGCCAGTGCTGGTTCTGAGTGAAATACTCACTTCTCACTAATGGAAATATTTTGATTATTTTCCTAGTGGCAAATACCACTTTTTTTTTTTTTTTAAATCACAGACAAGTATCATAAAAGATTTCACTTGCACATTAACAGGATATTTATAAAGTACTTGGTATTTGAGTTCCTTCAGCAGGCAATTACAGATATATTCTATTTTTTGAACAGTTTTGGTTACGTTTTTAAATTAGTCTCAAGGTGACTTCCAACACACTAATACATCCCGACGGATTTCCCATAAAACTGCTTGTAATAATTAGTTCCTCACACTTACTGCAGCACTTTGCAGTGCAGGCATTACACAGCAGTCAGTGAAAGGTCTGATTTTCAAAACACGCTTAAAACTAGAAAAAAAGGGTGAGGCATAGGTCAGCAGCATTTATATACAATATGATTTACTGACAAGCACGCGTGAGCCCCAAGTCCAGGGAAGGAGCCTGTTGTAAATCAGTTTAACTCAACTGCTCACTTGACCAGTGGATTCAGAGGAAGAAGTTCTCTCAAAGCCTTCTTTTTCATGTTCTCACCTGTCTCCTGCCCTGCCCCAGTGCCCTCTGGGTACAGGGCATTTCATTCTTGGCTAGGGGCATTAGTCCTGGCAGGACTCAGACCAGCAGTCCTTTCGGGAACACTGGGATCACCTGTCCCCCAGGGCCAGTTAAACCAGGGCAGACTCCTTCTACTTCCCTCCTGCTCAAGATACTCCCATTAAATGCTGTGATTTAGAAAAGCTGGAAAATTCTATTCTAGATGAAGACCACTATTCCTAGTCCTATTCCAACTGTTAGGTACACACTCTGGTTATATCACATACTGTGCTGGGCGGCTCCTCTCCAGCCAGAACTTTCAGATGACACTCTCAACCCTGTCCTTAGTGTGGCCACTCCAGGAGCCCCCATACACCGCCAGTACACCTCCATGTTCCTAGTACAAGCTGTGCTAATGGCATAACCGTGCCTCTCTCCCACCCAGGTGAGCGGCATCAACAGAGGTTGTGATGCTGGTTTGCTTTCTCCTCTGCTGGTTGCTCTATGCAGCTGTGGCACTTACAGCTACGTCTGGGAAACCTGGGCTCATCACCCCCGCAGCTAGCATCATCCCATCCATCCCGGCCAAGAGCACCACAGTCTACAGCCCCATTCATCATCTACATACCTCTGAACAAACAGGTGAGTAAAATGTTACCCTTCTGTTTACTCAGATTCAATGTGGGCAAGGAGCAAAGAAACAGCGAGGGGAAATAACGAGTGTACCTGTGACATAGCTGAAATCCATGAGAGGGAAGCACTGAGAAAGGGCTCCAACAAGTCTGCCCTTTTGGAAGTTGAATGATCAACTACCCACATGTCCAAATAGAAAGTGATAGGTCTGCCCTTTAAATTTCCTAATTCGACAAACAGCAAGTTAAATGTGGAGGTCAAGAAATCTGTCTTCTGGTACCACAAACAGTGAAGGCACCAGAAACGGTCTGAAGTTTACTCAGATATGTGAAGTCTTTTAAGGACGTAAGCCCTTGCTGCCATAAGCTGTGCCCCAGCACAACCCATTGCCCATAGTAACTCCTTTGCAGCAGCTTTCTCTTCCCTGATTTACTCTTTTAACCCCACTCAAATACTTCAGTCACTCTTCTGTCCTGCTCTGCCCCTCCTAAGAGCTGGTGGGAGCCACAGGCAGCAAGGATCTGTCTGAAAGCGCTGCCAAAGGAGCTGACCCTAGAACAGGGGACAGCACACAACAGACAGGAGCTGAGATAGCCCTTTGCACAAGGACAGAGAATAAAAGTGAGGATGAAGATAGATCTACAGAGCACAAGCAGAGAATATCAGAGCCTCAGAACACCAGAGTTCAGTCCCTCAGTCACCCATTCCCTCAGCCCACTTGCTCAGGCATTTCTCATTGACCTTTGCAATTTTGCTGTTATACCAGATAGCTAATTTTTTTCTCTGAGTCCACTTGAAATGATTTTCGGAAGCTGTAAGGAAGCACAGATAGTAAATTTCTCACTCCCTCTTGAAAAAAACTGATGATGGTAAAGATTGATTTTAGTCTGGCAGTAACTATGGGTGTTTTTACTGGGACATGGGAAATTCCCAGGGAGTAAAAGTTTCCATGACACCATGAATCAGCTCCACACCATCCATCAGATCCACTCACTGTCTCTAACAGTACATTGCCTTCTCTGCTCGTGCTCAGGATCCCACACGTCTTCCCTGCAATATGAGTACTTCTTTTCCTTCTCCTTTATTATTTAGCTTTGAAATAAATTCTCTTGTGAAACTGCCTGGAACGTTAAAGAGCTACTGACACCCTATACCAAAGGAAAAGCCTCCAAACACACCAACAACACACAAAGGATAACTCAGCCTGACTTCAAGTATGTTCAACCCTGGTTAAATCAAGGGAGGCAGTTTAAAAGTTACAGGCTAATCTTAACGTGTGCACGGGCTAGAAAGATCACTCCAAAAGGACACAGACTGTGTGGAGGAATTTTCTACAGATAATTATTAAGTAATCTTTTTACTAAATATACTGAGAGGCAGCAGGGAGACACAAAGTAAACTGAGTTTATCCATGTCAAACTCCTTAAGTTTACCATAAACTTCTACTATTAGTGTTACATACACACTTCAGTTTCTTTGTGGGTTTTTTTGTGATTTTTTTTTTTTTAATTACACTTGGTTTCCAATGCTCAGTATTTTAGCAGCAATCAGTGCTCAGGTTCCTATATTCTAAAACAATTCTGTGTCCAGGCTCCCCCCGCCCGCCCCACTTTGATAAATGTTCAGAAATCTCTAATCAGGATGGATTAAATCCGAGAACAGACCAGATGAAATAACATTCACATGGAGCAAATGCCTCCAGGCAAGGACTAGGTGAAGGTTAAACAGATTAAAGAGACTCTCAAGCTGTAACAGAAATTTACTGGGGATTAAGCAACTACAAAAAGGTGGCTGGGAACAGCCTTACCCACCCACATGAACTTGACCACAAGGGCAGGAGAGGAAGTAAAAACCAGAAAATAGACAGTACTCCTCACAAGTTTTCAAGCTGCTTAATAATTCAATGCTCAGTGGTTTGAGGCTGATGAAAAAGTTATGATTATTTTTAATACAAATGAAGTTTTAATCCTGACAAAATTTTGGTTCCCATTTAAAAAAAAGATGAAGCCTGTTTTATAAAAACTGAAACGAATAAAATTCCTGCTAACTTTTTGTTCTCTCTGTGCACGTGACAGTTTTACAGGTGCTTTTTAGTGCTTCTGAGATGCAACAAATCCACCTGGAATTCCTCCAAGTCCTTGCCCAGGTCCTGCCATGCCTTGCAGCAGGCACAGGGTGACACTGGCTGCATAACAACCGCCCTGGCTGGGCAACCCGTGGCTGAAAGTCTGGACCATGCTGGGAACCCATGCCCACATCTGGGAGACACCTTGGCAGCTGGAGTCAGAGTTTTGCCAAATAACCTCAGTTTGTAGCTTTGCTGCTAATGAAGAACTGCCTCTCTGCTTCTTCAGAGGCTGGTTTTACCAATAAGCCACTGCCCAGTTTATCAAATACTCTCTTCCTTAATCAAATACCAGGAGTTTCGGAAGAAAAAAATCTACAGATGCCTCTAGAAAAAGGTTAAAAAAGGAAACAACAAAACCCACATTCTAAAGACTTTCTGCCAAAATGCAACCAAACAAAAACAAAAACAAAAACAAAACAAAACCACTCACAAAAAAAACCCTGAGATCCAGAGCACTGTAGAACAGCTCCAAGAAACAACCTGCATGAGAAGAAGGGTGGCAAACAGGTTCTCCCGTAGGGAATGATCCAACTTGCAGATGGTCTCTCTCTGGTTTGGATTGTGCTGTTCCTTAAAAGTCTCATGTCACTTTTCAATACAAACCTGAATAGATTATGAAGAACTGCAGTTACAAATCAAAGTTCTACTTAAGTTTAAAGTCCTTTGAAACATACAAAGGAGAGAAACTGCAGCTGAAGCTTAAGAAAACAAATATTTTAGGGACCTTTTTTTTTTTTAATTATTAGCTTAAAAAGTTATTGCACCAAAGAATTCTTCACACACCCAGTGAAGAATCAACTCTCTGAATACACAGAACTCAGCTGTGTAAAGGCCTTGTCTCTGGAAATCTGCCAGTTTGTAAGCATTAGGAAAAAGCAAGAGTCATTCCAGCCCTTCCTAGAAGTGTGGTTATAGGGGTATTTGTCAAGACAAAAGGAGCAGGCCAGTCACCACAGGCTGCTGCACTGAGCAGTAGCAAGAACAGTGTGGTTTTACCCAGAACAGTCACAGCTGACACCATCAGGAAAGCTGGTTGGAGACCTTCTACAGGACCTTCCTCCTGGACCATCTTTGGGAAGGAAAGTGGCAGATGGTGTCTCTACAAACAGAGCAGCGTTGAGAGTCTCAGAAGTACAGCTGGAGGAAAAATGAAAACCAAGCAAACGTGGAACGACCTTGTCCCTCATTAACTCTGAGCACAATTCCAATATTTTGACAATGTTTTCATCCAAAATTGGAAGGAAAACACGAAATAGCATCATTCTGTGGAGAATTACTTTTCAAATTCCAAACTACCTGGAAATGCCATTTTTTATAGGAGTTTCACACTGAAGCATATCCACACTCCTGCCAGCTATGCCAACACAGCTGTCAAAAACTGGTATCACAGTGCTCTAATTACCCTGTATAAGCCAACATGGGTCTGGGTGAGTGAGCAGTGCGGGAGAAAAATTGGATTTTTGATCACTGCATGGGTTGGATCCATTTCAAGTCACCCATGTTAGATCTTCCCTATACCTATGCACATAAGTTTGATTCTATGAGTCACATTTGCTGAGGACTTCAGCACTGCAACTGCCCAGGAGTGAGGATGCAGAAATCTGCTGCAATTCTGGAAGCAGAAACATCTAGCCCCAGATCAGACCACTGACATCCTTAAAACCGAGTATGGCATTTAAGAGAGAGCAGTACTGAGAAATGAGTCCCCATTATCAGCAGGTTCCCTGAGCAGCCCATGCTGGATGTCTCCAAAAAGCCCCTGAGGATGATGCATCCCCACTTCCTTCAATGAGCAACCCCAGTGCACTCCAATCAATCAAAAGTCATTCATGTTCAAAGATCTACACCTTTGGTTTTGCCACCAAACACTGAAGCCCTTTGGGTGCCCTTGCACGGGAAGGAGATATTCACCAGCAGCAGGGCTGGCACAACGTGGCACAGTTATGTCCTTTAGCCTGTTTTCCACCTCCATCTCCTCACCACCAGGGAGCACTCTGTGCACAACACCGCCAGAGTCCCCGTTCCAAATGGATATTTTTGATTTTTGTGTGATCACAATCTGTCTTTTCATTCCGGGGATGTAGGTTTATTTTTATTTTGCAATTTTTTAACAAAAGCCTCCTCGTACTCACACATTACTGTCGGGTCGCTGGCTTTATATGATAAAGAATGCTATACGCTCTTTGTGAGATGGAAATCAAAGAGGTTTTATTTGAATCTCGCACTCCCTTTTATCCCCTAAACACATGTGACCTTAGAACCAATGGGGTTGTCTGTCCCTGTGCATGTCCCTTGGTTCCCCTGTCCCTGGGACACGCCTCCTACACATTACTGCACAACTTCTTTCTATTTTTTTTTAAACCCTAAGCCACAGTTGTAGTAATTATCTAAATAACAGCAGATGTTTTAAAATATAGAAGCTGAACCCATGAATTGAGGCTTTTACTGAGGTTCTAGTAATGAATGAAATCAAAGCAATGGATGCATTTACAGCTAAGGAGTACAAATATTATTCCCAAGCACACATTTTTAAGGGGTGGTTTGTTATTTTCAGATTAGGAAGCACAGAAGGAATTTTTCAGTTTGTCTTTTCCCTTGATACTATCTCTACATTAACAATAACTTTGCAACTCTGTGACTGGTGATTTTCATATATGCAAGAATCTGTTCTGTCAGAGCATACAAATCTGATTTTGGCACGTGTCTTTGAGGTGATAAATAGTTTGTGGCTTGTGATACATATTTATGTTTTCAACACAAATTTCTAGTTTCTGTTCCAATAACCCTGTGACCTGTGGCAAACATTACCTGCAAATCTGCTCCAGAAAGCAGCTTGTAAGTGCTCTAATGCTATTTGGAACCATGCAGAATGTTATAGCTATAAATAAAAAATACTTTCATTCAGTACCTTGCCAGCCTTATTTCCTATGTGCAAGCCAACCAGTTTGGCCTCTCCAGGCTTTCACAGCTTTTTGGCACAGGACTTGAGGCTGGATTTCACAGTAGCAATAGTAGCAGGAATCGTAACTTGTGAAACCAGATTGCCACCACTCAGCGTACTCCAGAAAGATAACTTGTAAAATATTATAGGCCAAATGGGTTTCTAACTCTTCCTAAACATTTGAGGGGCTTTAGTTTGTTTTCCCAGACAGAGACTTCGGCAAAGCTTAGGCAAAAAAAATTCCCATTGCTTGGTGCAGAAACAACAGCAACAAAAATCCACTTTCAGAAAGGATTCAGCTTTCTCTGTCTTACTCATTCTCAGAGGGAACTTGCCGTGCACCACTTTTTGCCTGTTGCCTCCTGTCCCATTGCTGGGCACCCCCGAGAAGAGCCTGGTCCATCCCCTGACCCCTTCCTGCAAACACTGACAAACATGGATGTTGTCCCCTCTCAGTGTCTCTTCTCAAGCCTGAACAGGCCCAGCTGCCTCAGCCTTTCCCCAGGGGGTGGAAACCCCTGGAAGTTTTGAAGTTCTGCCCAATGGGCGCTCCTGCAAAAATGTAAACATATCACAAGCTCACCGGAAGAGATGAGCTGTAGTTTTGGTTGTTGGGAGAGGTGGCCATGTTGTGAGCCACGAGGAAGGGGCTCTGAGCCCCTTGGGCCCTCGGGGCCCTCCCAGCCCCTGGCTGGGGGCTGCAGGGACCTGGAACAGCATAAAGCTGGGCTAGGTGCCTGTGGTTATGCCAGGAGATGTTTTCTCCATGGGCGCAGAGCAGCAGCCGGCACTGACCAGAGAAACGGTGGCAGAGAGCCAGGAGAGATAACACCTGAACTGAAGGAGCAGCAGAAGCAACATGCAGCACCAGAGAAAGGACTCCTGGAAGGAGAGCCGGGAAAAAAGAGAGCCAGCAGCTGAGAGACAGAGTTCTGGGGGTAAGACTGTACCAGCCCCCCAAAACTCCTTTGAGATCCCTCTGAGAAAAGAGGGAGATGGACTCCTATTAAGGAGAAGAGTTTTAGACATGCAGCACCGGAGAGAGAGAGGAGCTGAGAAGCTCAGAGCGTCCCGGAGCTGGACCTGGGACGGCCAGATGGAATGCGGGGGGAGTTGACCTTGGCTCCCCCCCCTTGCACTGCTGCCACGGTGGCAGCCTGAGAGACAGGGCACAGAGGCCCTGCAAGGAGCTGAGTCTCCTGGAGATACCAGACCGTCACGAAGACCCCCCTGTGTCTTCGTGATATGACGTGGTGATACGACCTTGTCTGGGGTTACGAAGCCCACGGAAGACCCCTCGGTTGGAGGCGATGGGGCCGAGAGAGGCTTGAATACCTCCCTCGTGAGTGCTGGCAGAAAGCCAGCTATCAGCTGCTGCATGTGGAGAAGACAGACAGACTGCTGCCTCAGAAGATGCTGCTGCTTAAGGACTGGAAGGGATCTGTCCTTCTTTCCCTCCTGGACTTTTATTTGGAGGGGAGAAGAGATCTGACCCATTGTAAATACTATATGTCATGGTAGAGATAGTTTGTGATCATGTGTATAATGTGATATGGTATTTATTTGTACAGTCATTGTAATGTATTCCCTTTCCCCCACTTTGAGTCTGGTGTGTTTTGTCTGGAAAAACCCATCTCACATTAGGTTGAGATGTGGGGGGGGGAATGGAGCTAGGGGATTGGATTTTGGGGCTATCTCAAACCATGACACCTTGTCACAGAGATGCTCCAGTACCTTCATCATCTTTGTCACCCTCCTCTAGATCTGCTCCAGGAGCTCCATATCTCTTGTCCTGAGGAACCCAGAACAGGGCACAGCACTCCAGATGTGCCTTACAGGGCTGGGCAGAGGGGCAGGATCACCTCCCTGACCTGCTGGCAATGCTCTTCCAAATGCACCCCAGGACCCCTTTGCCCTTCTTGTCCCCCTGGGCACTGCTGGCTCGTGGACAGCTTGTTGTCCACCAGGACCCCCAGCTCCTCACACAGCTGCTCTCCAGTGGGTCACCCCCAGCCTGTGCTGGTGCCAGGTGTTATTCTCCGCCAGGGGCAGGACCGCGCACTTGCCTTTGTTGAATTTCACACAGTTGTTCTCTGCCCCTCTCTCCAGCCTGTCAAGGTCCCCCTGAAGGGCTGCCCAGCACTCTGGGTTATGTCAAAGTGTTCACACACAGCTAAATCACAGCCCTCACATGATGTCCGATACATGGCACCAGAGAGACAGTGACTGTGCTTCACTTACACTGCCAATAGTTGCATTTGGGATCCTTGGACAATTTACTGGAAAATATGACCGAGGTGATATCAATTTTATAAAAAACACCAAAAAAAATCCAATAAAAACTACAACCAACCCTACCTCCCCCAAAAAACCACAAGCAAACGGACACAAAACCAACCAATGAACCAAAACCAGATTCCAATTAACACCTCCAAAGTGAGGGGGAATATTCTTTCCCTTGAAAAGGAGGTTGTGATGCACTGAAATGTCAGTAATATCTTAAACATTGTCAAAATCATAGAAAGACTTTTTGTCAAAGTGCAAGAAACAACAGCCTGTGGTCACTGAGGCACCCCCGTCTCCCAGTGCCTCCCAACTGGAGTTTGGACTGTGGCTGGGGGCTTGAGACAAGACTATCGTCTAATCATCTCAAGTCTGAGGAGAAGTAAACAAGGTCAAGGAAAGAAGAATGTATCTGTGTTAAGAACCAGCCCTAGGTGGGCTCAGGGGGTGGTGGGGGAGAAGGGTTTCGGGCGTGTGATGGTGAAATCTCTCCACACCAAACTAAATAAATAACCCCCTGCCCCTCCTCCCCACCCCTGAGAAGACCAGGTAAACACAGGACATTCATGTGAGAGGCAGCTGAGAAGGGCTCATAAACCACGAAAGACCCCCAGAGAGCCCCCCCTAATCCATTCCTGAGGCCTCCCATCACCAGAAGGCTGAAGGTGATCCAAGTGAGGCAACAAATCTGTTGCAAGAGACTGCCAAGTTTCCCACCCAAAAGGGAGGTACCGGGCATCTCCTGAACATGTATTAATCCATTGGACTCTATGTTTTTTGGGAAACCCTCACCACCAAGAAGACCAGAAGAGCCAGACCAATGGGATGCCACCCGGGTTACACGGAGTGGTGATACTTTTTTCTATTTTAATCTCTCTCTGTTACTTTCTTTCTTCTACCCCCACTTGCTCCTTTCCCTTATTTCCTTCTATCTCTCTGTCTCACATTTACCATTAAATAAAACCCATGCTATTGACTTTGGGATTTGGTCTCTTTGTACCTTAATTTGGGGAGAGGCATTTCTAATGATTTTAATAACTGGTTACAGAGGTACAGCTCCCATTTTTTTCAATGAGTGTACAGCCCTATGCTTTCTGATATTTATAAGCAGTTCATAATTTCATTTCATTTCAGTAAGTAGATCTGCTGTCTGTAATGTTTTCCATTAAACAAGACGATCATTTCATAACTATTTACCTGGATTTTTTTCTAAACAAAGAACTGTAGCAGTGTAACCAGCAGTATCGTGGGGTGTTATGCAAGCAGTCAAGCCTTCCCTTACCTGCTCTTCAACATCTTCAACATCTGAAAAAAGTGGTTACGCCGTTTTTCAAACTTTATTTTTTTTGTGATAAGGAAAAGCTATCTAGCTTTGAATGTAGGCATTTCATTGCATGCAGAACCAATCCCTAGTAAACCCCTGAGATATCCCAAGAGAGACTTTGCCTAGTTTTCAGATGCAAATCCAAGAATTGGGTTGAGTCAAGCAAAACTGATTCAAGAAAGGAAATTAATATTAAACACTTCCAAGTAGCTCCATTTCCTTTAGGGATCTCCCTTCTTAGCATCAAGCAGGAGCAATAACGGATAATTACAGCACCATGTTCACAGAGGCCCATGAGGGAGCCTTGCACTGACCCTTGGGACACATCAGATGGCACCCCCTAAGGCACAGACCACCTTGTACTTATTAGAGAAAGAGCTTTAATACTCTCTTCTTTCATATCTGGATTGTGTTGGCCCCATTTCAGGAAGAAATACGGTGCCTGAGCAAAAGTCTCTTCAGTCAATGGGAGTTTCCTCACCACTGTGAGGGGGCTTGCTTCAGGCACCATGGCCTGAAACTTAATTTTAAGCAAATCGGTTCTGTCACCCTCTCCCTCACTTTGAATTAAACATAAATACCAGCTTAGCTTTAGAAGACCTAAGTCCCAGATTAGAAGCAGAACAAGCACAAGTCCTGTAGGAGAAGGAGGATGACCTGCAGGAGATGCAGAGAGGTAACTCTCAAGGAAATTTGGTTATAGTGGCCACATGAGAGAGGGGACAGCCAGCACTCATTCTTGAGTTATCCTGCAGAGTTTTGGGCAATAAGCAGCAAGCCAGGCTTGTAGACATGGCAGCACCCAGAAAGGTAGGAAGCTGACATACACATTATTTTTATATAGCAAGTGCCAGGGGAGAACTAAATTTATGATGATTAACATTCACTGCAGTTGCTATAGTGACGGATTTTGTCTTCTGCGTGGGCTAGATGGCTATTTTCTCCTCCAGACCTTAGAGAATATTGTCCCCAAAAAGCATCACTCTTAGGTCACACAGCTGACAGCTGAAATAACACCCAGTCCCTTGAAAATTTTTTAAAATTTATTGGGTTTTCCTATCAAACTATAAGTTTGATAGCAGATGGACAAATTACAGCAGGATGACACCAGCCCTTTAACCAGCCCATAAAGTGTTCTGCAGCATTTTCTGTTTTGGCAACCAGAGCATAGAGAATATATGAGGCAGCCCCAAGACATCTGAACACCAGCAAGTCCTGCTTTTAGGGCCAGCTGGACTTGCAGTCCAAGGTCAACTTTTGCACAGCACCTTTTTTTTTTTTTTCCCCCACAACTTTCCTTGCAGAAAGCATTTTATTAGGTCTTCTTAGCAGCAGAGAGGAGGCAGCATCAAATGCTCTTTCTCTATCCACAGTACTTGCACGTGATATGCCTTTAAAATACATTACTAGTTTTAAGCACTTTACCAGAAAGCTGGGAGGACATGCTCAGACGTGCGAACCCCACTTCTTGTGTAAAGTGTAAGTTATCAGTTGTGATTTAAACATAAAAGAAACATTTTAGCAGCACTGTTGGGACTGCTGGTGAAATTTGTCACTGAGAGCCTTTCCAATTACAAGTGAAGCAGAGGGTGGGTGTCTTGTAGGCAGTTTGTAATTACAGTGATGGCGTTAATTGTAACATACAATGTATATTCCTCAGAAGGGAGGAAGGCTGTTTCCAGCAGGAGAAAAAGTAATATCAATGCAGTTTTAGGTTATGAAAGTCCTTTACTTAAAAGCTGCTTGGGAGAGAAGTGCCATGTTAGAGGGCATCGGGGCCTTAGGACCTGCCCACACAGGGACACAGGGAAATCGACTGGAGTTAGCTAAGGGGTGTGGATTTAAAGTGAATGGGTTGATCTGCATTAAGTTGCTTTGATTCTGAGTTAGGGTCTTTATTTCACTTTCAGATGTAATTAAGTCAAAATAAATTACAGTCAAGCAAGGCTATTTGAAATCCAAGTCCACAGGAGCGTGTTCAACCAATTTAAGCAATCTGCTTTAGAAAAGTTAATTCAGATCAACTTTCCATATCCTCACACAGCCAAAAGTCCTCCAAAGGGCAAACACTGGGCTGTCAGCAGAGTCAGTCCCTGCCCTGCTAATGCCAGGATCTGGCCCTGAACATCTACTTTTTAATCTGCAAGATGCAGCACATGTCAAAGGGCACATATCCATCATGGATGTCTGCTCTTGCCAGCCCTTTCCCATGCTTCCCATTGTATTTATTTGGTTTTGTTACTCAACAGAGGCAGGGCTGTGCCAACAAGGTGCCTGGAAGCAGGACTGCTGTGAGTAGAGAGGGCTGGGCTGAGTAGGGCAAGCTTTTGCCCCCACAGCTCTGCCCTGGCTTGAGTACCACATACCCCCACCCCACAGCTGCATCAGACATCCTGACACTGCCACAGGGTGGGAGGAGCCTCCCAGCCCCTGGAGATACCCCAGAGTGTTTATGAGGCACCACCACAGATTTGTTAATGGCCTCTGTACAAGACAGCATGGTCCAGCTGCAGGCCCGCAGCGCTCCAAGCCACAGCTGTAGCCAAGGATGAAAACAAAGCCAAAGATCTTAACGAGCTCACAGGATGCGCAGAGCTACATCCTAATAGCAGCACTTTTGCCATGTCACATTTGATGCTGCTAAAAGGCAAGATTCCTCATTGCTCTCAGTCCCACAGCAGCCAGCATCACACATCATAGACATGTTTTCATCAAATAAATCAAAGCCTTGCAAAATACCTCCCACGGATGAGATTTAAAAGCCTGGAGTGCTTTTGAAGGCAAAGATGTTGAAAAAAATTCCACTGATGAGGGTTCATGCAAGTGTCACCCTTATCAACTAAATCTAGTAAAAATGCAGTAAGTGCCAGCTACAAATACTTCTAGCAGTAGTTGCTGTGATCCAAGAAGAAAAACATCCTTTCAAAGGAGATACAGGAGGAATGAATACAGAGGATCTTATTCCACTTGCTCTAAATTATCAGCTGACACTCTTTACACAGCTCAAAGTGGGTGAACAATGGAGCAAGAATTTCAGTATCTATTAAAAGAAAGATGGAAAATAAGAGGATTAAAGTCAAAGTGCACACAACCCTATTTCATCACAAGAACTGTAAATAGATTTATACAAGCATTATATGACCAATTACCTGCCTTTGCTTTCATGATCTGCCTGGGCTTGGTAATTCATTCACATCAAATTGGAATTTGAGGAAACAAGAAGGGAGAAGATCTTATCCTGCACATCTACGTAACCCAAATACAGTTGGTAATTTGAGGCATTCCTGCACAAGGCCTTCTATGGAGAAGACTATTTGTTTCTTTGTCCTTATTTCTGCCTGCCCCTGGAACTGTGCGGGGTGTTGGGCAGGCCATGGTGGTCCTCGGACTGGCGGGAGGGCAGGCAGGACAGCCCTGCATGAAGTGTCGCAGGTAAGCGGTGCGTGGGAAGATATGAGGTAACACGGTGGGGGGAGGATAAGGTCAGGGTGGATAACGGGTTCTTCTGGGGGGTTGGGGGTCTCGGCCAGGCTATGGCCATGAGAGGTACTCAAGCCCCAGGTGGGTACTGGGGCAGGAACGGTTTGGTTTCGGCTCACCTGTGGTTACTGTCCAGGTTCGGTATGTTCTGGATACATTTGTTGCGTCCTGAAAGGGTAGTCAGGATAAAGGGATGTTCCTGAGTATTTCCCTGGGATTGAATATAGATGAGTGGCAGAAAAGTAAGGAGTGAAAGGCTTGCCCTAACCGTTTTAATGGGAAAGAAGCCTGTGTACCCCTATGCGGTTGCGAGCTATGCTGGCGATGGTAGGGTCGCCCATGCCAGACAGGTCAAAACTGCAGGGTCAGATACAATATATCCTTGGGCAGGATGAGCTCGTTAGCCTTCTGGCAGTCATCCTAGGAAATGGACAACTCTAATCCCAAACCCCGGCAGATGGAGCTTGCTTAGCCCTGTAAGGCCATCCATCTAAGAGAAGGTCACTCTAATTAAACCTACATCCTGAGGACCTTGCTGTCACCATCCAAGTTTGCTCGGCCCTGGCAGATGAACCTTAGGATTAAAGGGTGGGTTCAGTTCTGCGCATACTGCCTCTCACCTAAAAAATCCACTGCGCAGGCTCGAAGGCCTTACCCACATTCACAAAGCCCTGTAACGATGGGCAAGGGTCGAAATGGCAGGTGAAAGATGCATTGGGAGCCGCAGACCCAACCCTGCATGCAGGCGGTTCAGGGTATTGGTCATTAGAGACTGACTGGAGATGACAGTCTCTTTGGGCAGCACCCTGAACGACCAAGCAGCCTTTTCAAGGGCAGCACTGCTTGCTCCACTCAGAGAGGGGCCTAGAAAAGATGACCTAACCACAGCTCGTCTCTTCCTTCACCTGGTTGGTTAACCGCGGCCAATGGGCATCTTCTTCCAATGCGGTCGCACAAAGATCAACATTCACCTGCCTCCAAAGGAGGCATTCACCTGCCTCCAAAGGTGTACCCAAATTAACTCTAGCATGCTGGAACATCAGAACCATGTTTGATTCTGCAGATAGTGGACATTCTGAGCATTGCTCTGCCCCAATTGCCCACGAACTATCATGTCTCAACATTGACATAGCTGCTCTCAGTGAAGTTCACCTCAATGAGGAAGGCAGCCTTAGAGAACATGGTGCCGGTTATACACTCTTTTGGTCAGGTAAGTCCAGAACCAAAAGGCATCTCTCAAGAGCTGGCTTCATGATTAAAAACTCTATCGTTCCTAAACTCAAAAATCTGCCGACAGGTCATTCTGACCGCATTATCTCCCTACACCTTTCACTACACAACAAGCAATACGTTGTCCTCTTTAGTATATACGCCCCAACTCTCCAAGCTGACCCTGCTGAAAAAGAAAAATTCTACACCAACCTCCGCCGCCTTACCCAAAAGGTGCCTGCAGATGATAAGATCATTATTCTTGGTGATTTCAATGCCAGAGTAGGAAAGAATTTTGAAGCCTGGAAAGGAATATTAGGCAAGCATGGTGTTGGAAACTGCAACGATAATTGTCGACTTCTGCTAGAATTCTGTGCAGAGCAATGGCTCCCCATCACTAATACTATCTTTCAGCAGAAAAATAGTCTGAAGACAACCTGGATGCATCCCAGATCTAAGCATTGGCACCTCATTGATTATGTCTTGGTGCAACGGAGAGATGTCCACAATGTCCACCATACCCGCGTGATGCCCAGTGCAGAATGCCAAACAGACCATCGGCTTGTGC
>NW_021940687.1:56188-156965 GCF_001715985.3 Manacus vitellinus
GCATGCAGCAAGCTCCAACAGAAACTCCGTGACATCCAGAACAAGTGGTGGATCGATCTAGCTGAGAAAACTCAATTATGCACAGATACGGGTGATCACAGAGGATTCTATGAGGCCCTGAAAACAGCATATGGGCCTACATACCAGGTCCAAAGCCCTCTCTACTCAGTGCAGATGGTCAAATGCTTCTGACAGATAAAACCTCCATTCTGAATCGATGGTCTCTTTTCAGTACCAGCCGCGTAGTCCAAGACTCAGCTATTCAGTCCATCACACAACAACTGGTGAAGTATGAATTGGATACTGCCCCCACTTTAGGAGAAACTCTTAAGGCCATACAGAAGGTGAAAACTGTCAAGGCAGCTGGGGTTTATGGAATTCCTCCTGAAGTCTGGAAACATGGGGGCCTTGCACTCCATGCTAAATATCATGAGCTTGTGGTGCGCTGTTGGGAACTAGGTGAACTACCATTGGACCTTCATGACGCAGTCATCATCACTTTGTATAAGAAGAAAGGAATTAAATCAGACTGCTTAAATTACTGTTGTATTACTCTGCTCTCCATTGCTGGCAAAATCCTGGCCAGAATACTCTTGAACAAACTAATACCCGCTTTAGCAGAAGGAATTCTACATGAAAGCCAATGTGGTTTCAGAGCCAACAGGAGTACCACAGACATGGTATTTGTTCTCAGACAACTGCAAGAGAAGTGTAGGGACCAGAACAAAGGTCTCTATGTAACCTTTGTTGACCTCACCAAGGCTTTCGATACTGTGAGCAGAAAAGGTCTGTGGCAGATTTTGGAACGTTTAGGTTGTCCCCCCAAGTTCCTTAAAATGATCATCTCACTCCATGAGGATCAGCATGGCCAGGTCAGATATGGCAATGCACTTTGTGAGCCCTTTCTAATAACCAGTGGTGTGAAACAAGGCTGCGTTCTCGCTCCTACCCTATTCACAGTCTTTTTCAGCAGGATGCTCCAAAGGGCCATGGCAGACCTCGAGGATCAGGACGGTATCTACATTCGATACTGTACTGATGGAAGCCTATTTAACTTAAGGCGACTGAAGGCCCACACCAAGACCTTAAATCATCTTGTCCAGGAGCTGCTTTATGCTGATGATGCCACCCTTGTGGCCCCACACAGAAGCAGCTCTGCAGCGTTTAACATCCTGCTTCGCAGACGCTGCTGAGCTCTTTGGGAAGTCAGCTTAAAGAAGACTGAAGTTCTCTATCAACCTGCACCTCAGGAAGTCTTCCATCATCGCCATATCACAAACTGGCGAATCAGAGCTTAAATCAGTCCCGCAGTTTAATTACCTGGGTGGCCTCATCTCCTCAGATGGTAAGATTGATGGAGAGAGAGACAACAGGTTAGCAAAGGCATACAGTGCCTACAGAAAGCTTCATAAAAGAGTTTGGCAAAACAAATACCTGAAGAAAAGTACAAAGATCAGTGTTTACAGAGCCACAGTGCTGTCTACTCTTTCATATGGATCTGAATCATGGGTCATCTACTGCCACCACCTGCGACTCCTGGAACGCTTCCATCAACACTGCCTTCATACAATCCTAAACATCCACTGGTCAGATTATGTGACCAATCCATCTGTTCTAGAACAAGCAGCAATCACAAGCATTGAGGCCATGTTGCTGAGAACACAGCTGCACTGGGCAGGGCACGTCTCAAGGGTGAAGGACCACCACCTCCCTAAGATCTTGCTTTATGGTGAACTTGCCACTGGCTGCCGCATGAGAGGAGCCCCGAAGAGGAGATACAAGGACTGCCTGAAACAACATCTCAGCCTCAGCCATATTGATCTTCATCACTGGTCTACTCTGGCCTCCAGTCGGAGGCCTGGAGACACACCATCTATAACGCTGCTGATGCCTTTGAGAACGCACGCAGGATCACTCTTGAGGAGAAAAGACAACGCAGAAAGAATCGTACCTTGCAGAATTTACCACCTAAGGAGTCTTTCTGCTGTACCTTTTGCAACCGGACATGCCTGTCTCGTATTGGCCTTTTTAGCCACCAGTGCGCTTGTGACAAACGTGGGTAGAGACCTTTCCCTAATCTTCGTTCACGAAGCCCAGCCATGATGATGATGATGACGATGATGATTTCTGCTCATTGCTGCTTATCCTCACAACTGCAGAGGTGTTTGCTCCCAGTATGAAACCTCTTCTTGTGCACTACCAAGCAGAAGAGCTCCAAAACCCATGAATCCAGTCAGGCTGCAAGTTTTTTAGCATAGCAGGAACCAGGGAGGAAACGACTGTGTATAGAGTCAGTCAGATGTGAAAACTGACTTCCCCAAAATAAGTTGTCCTTGGTCTGTGAGGATGTATGTGGCCTCCTCCTAACTTTTTAGGAGCATGCCAGCTGCAGAAGAGGAAATAACCCCGTAGCCTTGTTTTCAAAAGGTACAGATTTTGGGGTACTGGAGACTCTCTGTATCTTTGACCCCAGCCCCACACACATACATGCAGGTACAAGCCTTCACTTGAAAGCTTTTTAGTAGTTCCCTCAACATCAGTGTGGTCAGTCTGCGTTCAGAGGCTGCATTAAGTCTGCAGGATTCACCCTGTTTAGCGAGCTGTACATCTGAATATAAAAAATGAAGACTTGAGTTCCTGGTCAGTCTGCCTGAGTGAAGTTCTCAGGCTTGCTCTACAGAAAAAGTCCCTCTGGGCCTTTGTAGAGGCAACCAGCCTATAAACAGCCCAATGGGAACTTCCTAAAGTTTAAAATTAGCATGAACGACACTGACATCTCAAATATCTTGGCAGAAAGTTTCACAAGCTTTTTCTGTGGAAGACCAACAGTAACCTCTCCACATTCACTCCCCACAGAGCCCTTCCATCCCCTGGGGGTCTGCATTTCCAGCAGACCCTGCCGTAGCACCAACACCACCAGCACTGTACTTGGACTCAAACAAGATGCCCAACTCATTTGTAAACATGAGGTACCAAGGTCCAAGTGACCCCTTGGATACAGGGAACAGAAGGTACTCTCTAGTCACATCAGAGTGATGGGGGCAAAACCCCCAACATCAGTCAGGGTTCTCATCTCAAAAGGGCTATCTTACAAGTGAAATACAAATCAGGGAGAAGAAGACAGAAAAGAAAAAGCCAAGATAACTGACTTATAAATAAATAAAAAAAAGGCTCCCTTCAATCCAAAATGATGATGATAATAGAACAAAAATATGTTTATGGAACAAAGGAAGATTGATTAGCAACAGTAAGAGCTTCACTCAATCTTATTTCTACGTTTTTAATATCATTTGCCTAAAAACCCCCACCACTTTCCATTAAAAAACAAAAAATGACTCACTAGTAAATCAAGGAGAATAACTAAGACAGGTTTTCAGTGCCAAAGTATCTACAGCTGAGTCTGTAACTACTAATGAAACCAGAAGCCCTGGCTTCTGATTTGGTGTCAGGACCCAGCTGAGAGACATCAGTGACTCCCTGCTCCCCAAGAGGGGCACTTGCCCCTCACTCCGTCACTGGCTGAGACCCCATACCACAGCACTGTGCTGCACACAACTGCCTGATGCAGATAGGAGCATCAGGGCTGCTCGTCACTGCACAAATTTCTGAGCCCCTCCCAGCAGGAAATGCCTCCATCTCCTAAACTTTCCATCTGACACAAAAGTAGAGGAGAGATTTACCCCCACGCTACATCAGAAAGTTGCTCATTAACCTGGAAGTTCATAGACTTTTCTAGCTGCATTTCCAAGAAAAGAGAAGGGATGTTTATTTTAGCTGTACTTCTCTGAAATCACTTTCAGATAAGAATAAAGTAATTAAGAGAAGGGGAACAGAGGAAATCTGCACATCAGATATCAACTTACCAACTCATGAGAGTTCTCTGCCTTGGCAGACAATCCCAAAGCAAATGCCATTTCCCATGCTTCAGGCATATGATTTTCCCACAGGCTTCTTCAGGACAACTGGCTCTGTTACTCCAACAGGGATTCATAGCAGTCAGCTCAAGGTCTGAGATACAGACACTGCAGATTTCATTGTGGTCAAAACAGATAAAAGCGTTTTAGCCATTTTTCCCACCTATATCTTTGAGGAATACTTTTAACAGCTTTCTCTATTTTGAATAACATAAACAGCCAAGTATATGCATTTTTTTTTCCAAAACCAGGGAAGAGTGATCGCAAGCCACCCAGATAACCAGGCACTTCTTTTGCAAGTTTGTGGTTGTTCTGCAAACTGGAGCACTAGATGCCTTTGGCAATGCACATCCTCTCCTGAACAGGTTAGCAGGGAGAAAGCTGAGGCCAATTTAAAAGCTGGTGCCCTAGGAGCCGGGAGGGGAGGTGAGGGGGAGAACACATGTGGGCACCACAGCCCTGGGGAGCTCCCCTACACCTGGGTGTTTGTCCCATTTGCACACTGTAAAGCTCCTTGGAATAAATCAGTCATCAAACTTCCCTGGATTGTCTCCCCAAACATTCAGAGTGTTTCAATACATCTCTCAGGAAGCTGAACCCCAAAGATACACCAAAGACATGTTCCTTCTTTCCTTCAGCAAGTTTCAGTCTGAGACTGGTGCATTTCCCATAGCTGCT
Organism: Manacus vitellinus; assembly: GCF_001715985.3. Classification (NCBI taxonomy): domain Eukaryota; kingdom Metazoa; phylum Chordata; class Aves; order Passeriformes; family Pipridae; genus Manacus; species Manacus vitellinus. The sequence goes on from NW_021940687.1 coordinate 60,781, forward strand.
CTGGATAAATTAATAAGTTGGGTAAATTAATGTGTAATTGGAAGAGTGACTCAGAGCTGAACAGAAGCTTTCGGCCCTGAGAGGATAAATGTTAATAACTTTGGCTTCAAGAAAATTATAATTAGAAAAAAAAACTTGCAAGAAGGGAAAAGTGACGTGCACATATTGAAATAGTCGACATAAAATGGCATTTTTCTTCCTAATTTATTAAAAATAAACAGGAACATGAGACTCCCGACCCTGTACAACAGAGTATCTCCCATATGCTCAAAGCAAGGAAAAGGGAACTCCCCTGCCCTGAGAACCTGCTGGCATCTGGAACCACTGCCCTATCTCTCTGCCTCGAGGGGAGAAGGGGATGGGGGGGCCCAGGGACAGCACCTTCCCAGCTGCACTCCCTTCTCCTGTGGAAGCCCCCAGGAAAACATGGAGGAACCCATGGTCCAGCTCATCCACAGTGCATTCCCACTCCTCAGTTGACTCCACATACATCAAGGTATTCAGGGGCACAAGTATCTCAGTGTTTTAACTGAAACCTGTGAACTGGGGACAGGACACTCCCCAAACACATACAGCTGCTGTTCTGAGGAGATGCTAAATTACTTCACAAGAGCAAACCACCAGGCTCCAGGATTTTTCTCGAACAGCTCAAGTGACTCTCATTTTTAAATGCTCAATCCCTTAGCTTTGTAATAAGAAAGTTGAAACTGTGCAAGTTTTTACAACACATCCTAAAGGCTGTTTTAATTTAAATATGTATTTTTAAATACTATTTTTGTTTGTCTGTGGGAAGTATCTATTTGCACTTCGGGAAAAGGCTCTGGTTTTATCGCATTTAGGCATTTTTTTTTTGGAGTTCTTTTCTTCCACCCAGATACCTGAAAGTATCAGATAACAAATCTTGAGAGAGAAACTGAGCAGCAGCTGTGGTAACAGGCATTAGAAAGCTGGTTTTAGACTACACTAGTGGCTTTAATTACTTCAAATACTACAAAACTCAGCAGCCAAAGAGTGGCAGGGAAGGCACTGGCCAATCTACAATAATCTGAATGCATCAGAAGCACTGACCTTGGGAACTCAATCAAGGGAGGCAATATTCATTAAATAGCAGTTGAATGAAAGAAACTAATTTTCATTTACAGATGGCCTTTAGCTTGTGTGAAGATCCCCACTGATTACACCTGCTCACATTCTGAAGCATGTGCAAATATTTCCACTACTCAAATTCCAGCCTGAGCTTCGTCCTCATAATGGATTTTGCTGCACTGTTAGAAGTACTGAATACTGTAGAAAAGTACTTGAAGAATTCCATCCTCTCCCAAAACAGGAGAAAAAGAAGCTAGACACAGCAAAAGTGGAATGTGTTGTGCATTGACAAAAGACTGCCATAAAATACAGAGAATCTCAGCCCATGGCAGCCCTCCAGCTCGTGGGCCTGCATGTGGCACATTGGCAGTGATCTGTTACCAAGGCAGATCAATGACCTTTCCTAGGCTTCAAAATTAGGCTATCAGCAAGCATCAGAGCAGCAAGTGTCACAAGTGTAATACAGAAGTGCAATCTGGCCACATATTGCACTACTATGGGAAAACCTGCACTGCAGGAAGCACATACAACAGCAAAACCCTTCAGACCCCAAAAGGTATCACAGAATTGTAGAATGGTTTGGGTTGGAAGGGACAATAAAGATTATCTACTTTCAACCCCCTTGCCACTGGCAGGGACACATTCCATTTTTCCCACTTCCAATTTTCCCAAGCCAGGGATGCCCCTCGCTGCTATTCTTGCTTAAAATACCACTGCTTTGCTCTGTAGCTTTTTGTTTCTTCCCCTTATGCCTGTACATATACACACACACACACACATACCTTTCTCATATGGCAGTAAAAGCCAGGAATTCCCAAGAGCACAAAACCAACTTCTTAAAATCCCACTGAGCAGCATAATTCATTAATTCTCACTGAAGTGAGAAGCAACACTGCATATCAGCACAAAATCCCTTCCTGCAGCCTCCTCACATCAATCACACAAGGGGAGATTGATTCTCCAGTTTCTGCTCCGGGCAAGGACCTGTTCAGGTTTACAAATGGAAAGTTTCCATAGCACTACAGGATTTCTTATGAGTGCCTGTGTATTTGCTTGAGTAAAGGACCTTAAAATATTAATACTGCAGCAAAATCACCTTGACTCAGGACGTTCCTGCCTGCCAAGTGGGACTCAGTGCCAAGCTATGAAGGTGCATGTCAAGTACTTTGCCTATTAGATATACAGCTGATAAGACGGGTTTGGGGCTTTTGTTTTGCTTGTTATAAAAAATTTCCTGAAACTGATTTCACAGCTCTTCCCACTCTCACCGAACATGCCATTTTCTGGTTACTTTTCCAGATGATCATTAAGCTTTTGTTACTGTTTGACCAATGAACAAATGCCAAGTGTTGCTCATGGTGGAATAATCACCTTCTGACTTTATAGGAAGAGCTGTTTTTAAGAGCTTTGGAAAAACCATCCTCAGTTCTGCCAGATCACTATCTTCATGAATCAAAGCAATAGGTACATTAGCAAATAAATATATAATACATTTTTAACTGGAAGGCAGTTAAGCAAGTGATGAGGGGGACTCTCCAAAGGGCATTTTGAGCATGCAAATTCCTAACAGCTCCTGAGAGTCCTGGGCACCAGTCAGAGTGATATCACCCACTCTTCCTGCTTTCCCAAGCACTGCAATTCTCAGCCTTGTACTGAGCAGTCACTGCAGGCTCAGCCCTCCTTGGAAGAAAAATATAAAGTGTTTCTGGCATTTGCTGATCCATAGAAGAGCTTTGAAGTGCAACTTCATCACAACCTCAAGCTAGACACTCACCTGTACCCAAGGGCTTTGGGGAGTTTGGAGGGATTAAGCTCATGGAGAGGGATGGCTTTGCAGTACAGGGTTTTTGTAACAAAATACTGACAGCTGTATCCACCCCTGTATGGTTTGTAACAGAGATAAAAAAATCTGCCCTTCTAGTTTCCTTATGCTGAAAGCGGTGTGGTGCACAGCTCCCACATATACGCACTTTTCATCACTGGTTCCTCTTCCTTAATACTTGAAAATCGATTTACAGCTGCACCCATCACCTCACCCTTTAATGACCTTCTAGCTGCATTACGACCTCAGCTTCATCTGCTTCAGCAAACCACAAGGCTGAACTTTTTTGTATTCATTTATTTATTTTTCTTCGAGTAATTCCCCTGTGAATTCCCCTCACAGTTATAGCTGGGCACAGGGGGGAATTTAAGGCCTCAGCTCGCAGAGGGGTGTGCTGGCAAATTACGCTTTGGAAAAACAGAGACTTCAGGTAACGGGATTGGCTCAGCTGCTATTAATCTGTGTATCAGCTTTTCCAAAGATGCTTACATTGGAAGATTAGTGAATAAAGCATCCATGTAACGCTGAAGCTACAGAACACAGCTTTACAGAAACCATCTGCTCCCAGGATTGGATGGATTGGTGATGAGACTAGAGCACTGCATAAACACAGGTTTCATAAAGAAAGACACAACCTTCACTGCCCCTTTCCAACTCTCCAGAGACCTTCGAGGGTGGGGGAAGGTGTAGTGGGTTGAAACACAGCTCCTCCATGGTGCAGGCATCCCCAGGTTCCTGTGTGGCCATTGACACACTCGAAGTGACAGGGGTCAGACAGGAAGGGGACTACCAGGGGGAAACACAAGCTTTGTTTTAATATTAATAGCTATTTAAGAGAACTGAAAATTAATTGAGCTTAAAGTTATTTCCTGTACTGTCCATTTTATGGCAGTGACAAAACCAGTTGATTTCTTGACATACCACTTCCTTGTTTGCTCATGCCACCAGGGATACTCATTTGCTATTTTTTTCATTCTCTGCCACATATGACAATGCTGCATTATAGCACCATCATTATATTTAATTATTAACTAAAAGTGTGAAATTAAAACAGAGTAAACCAGAATTCCTTCAGGTTTGGTTGTCTACAGGAAGGAGGGCATCAGGAGGCCAGGGACTGGCATGCAGAGCTGGATGAAACTTTCAGTATGAAACCTGGAGCAGCACAGCTTCACCAAAGCCCAGCTTCCAGCTGCAGGTGTCCCACCCACACTCACTTATTCTGCCCTCATTTTCTTTATACCTATCGAGAACTGAGATCTGGAGAGACCTCCTTGCTTCCTTGTAGGACACAGGCAGGGAGGAGATGGTTTTATTGCTCTGTCACCAAGGGAATGTTTTTGAGTCCCATATTCATGAGAAGAGAAACCCCGAGGTTAGCAGTGCTGTAACACAGGTTGTTTGGAGCATCCATAGAGTCACCTCCACCCCAGTGTCCCAGCAGGACGTGGGTAGGATCAATGAGAAGCCAATCCAACAATGACTGTGTGGGCTCGGTTTATGAACACATGCCCATTTTACGGCTCTTTGCTGGCACCCCTCACCAGAATCTGCAGTCAGATCATGGCAAGCAAAGCAGCCACTCCCAGATGAAGCTGGGAGTGTCACCTCCACTCGGTGGCAGGACCAGAAGAGCCCAGACCAGGAGGTACTGTGTCTATCCCCAGGGCACAGGGACACTTCAGACCTCCATATGAGCTCAGCAGGGAAGCTCAGAGGCAACAGCTCACCTAAGAGGTGAGCTCTAAGTCAGCTCAAGCTCTCTCAGAGCTCAACCTTGAAAGCTTATTGAGTAAGACGACAATAGTCTGAAAATCATGGGGCAGAAACAGCACTCCACAATCCTGGCACCTCCAGAGTGTTCAAAGACCTGCACAGCTGGAGACAAGCTGGACACAGAGAGCTCAGACCTGCTGCCAGGATACACAACTTACCCACACAATTACCCCAGGCCATTCAAAGGCAAGAACGCCAAATCGTTATCATGTTGTCCCAGTCACTCACTGATCTTCCTACACAAACAGTGCCTAAAACTAGAAGTGGGGAAAAAAACTAAAAAGAGACCGGAAGTCATATTTATGCAAATTAGAACTTTTACTCATTAAAAATAAGAAAAGAGTTTCTCTAAACTATTGGTCACAATTAGCCTTGTCAGGCTCAAATTATCTGCCACGACAGTCCTACTTCAACAAGATTGAGTTGCTTCTCATCCAAACTGCTTTGAGCATCTCAGTCCTAACAAATAAACAAGATTTCTTTGTAATTTCCTTTAAATTCTTCAGCTTCAGTCCCAGTGCCCACAACCCATACAAATAACCTTGAACCAGCAGCTGGTACAAGACATCATCTTCTAAATTCTCTAGAAAACTCCGTTCCCCCAGCAACAAACTGCTTTGCACTCTGTCCCAGGCACAGGAGGTCCAGCCATAACTGTTTGCTCAGCCTCCTTCCTAAATTCAAGTGCAAATGCCCCCTCACACATATTTTCTTAAGAAATGTGGGTCTTTAATATATCTTTGGTAAACCAAGAGAGAATCAGATAATGTCTGTGAAGATACCTGAGAAAACTATAGGCAACTGAGAGGGGAAACAGATTCTCAGTTCATGAAAATGATTTACAGCTTCCTTGAAGGTACGATATTTCATTGATTTATCTCAGTTAAAGATCAGGTTCTGTTTTTTAGAAGTGTTTTAAGTGGTAATGCAGTTATTCAGCATTTCTGAATGGGTGTGAATCACTCAGCCAAGCAGGAGAAAGCCAAGGAAGTTCCCCCTCCATATACTTGTTAAGATTAGTGTTCATGTAACACTTCAGGCACGATAAATTACAGTTATTTTGTAATATATAAAGCACATACTGAGCATGTAACTCAATTTTCCTATTTTTATGCTGCTGGGTGTATCCAAAACTGGCTTTTAATGAAATACAGCCTACTTTCACACATATTTTATTTTATTCCGGGAAAGGAAACGAGTGCTACAAATGCTGGTACCGCTTTCACCATCCAGGGCCCTGCATTTCATTTTAGTCTTTAACTCAGTTTTTCCACATTTTGACAGGTTGGGTTTATAGACCTGAAATGGCCCAAGGCATTTCAGCATCACTGGAGTAGTACAAGGTAAGCACCCGTGGAGGGCTCAGTGTGAATTACTGAGGCTTGGAACAGGTGATAACACATAGCAGAGCCATTCTGGAGCAGGATTAGCAAAAGCTTGGCTGATTTAATCACCTTCTTAGAAGGACCCTCCTTCTGAGGGTCTCCTGTACAGAGGTTTTAGAATTCCTTGAAACTGTAAACTACTCATCCCCATGCTAAAATTTTAACTTTTTCTGACGTGTAGAATGGCCATCAGTGCCTGCTGAAGACGGGTTTGTCACAGGTTTGAATTGGCGTTGGCTCATGGAAGCACCTCGCCATTGCTTTTGTAAAGGATACCAGGGCCAGAGAGGAAGAACACTGCAAGATACTGCATGAATGGAAATAAAGACATTCCAAGTTGGTTTTGTTCCAATAAGGACAGCTTTCCATGCACACTGACCTCCAAAACCAGCAGCACATCCAGAGCTGGCACAGAGACAGCAAGCCAAGCTCCCTGGGAAGTGTCTGTTCTGCTCAAAGAGGTCTCCCTCCTGCCAGAAGTTACTCCAAACCAAACTGCTTTCAGTTCACTCCCTCCACTCCTGCCCTTCTCTGGCTTTCAGAGGATTATTTAGAATAAAGTGCACTAGACATACACTTTTTCAAACCATCTCCAAGGTCAGATTTTCCTTGTTCATCTTCCATTCTGCTTTGCAAACATCCCTGTATCTTCCCAAAACATAGGAATTTTTTTTTTTTCAAATGCTCATTGCTGAAATCCCCAAATCAGTTTTCTTCATTGTACACTGTACACTGAAATTAATGGTAGAGTGCTAAGCTTCAAGTTTGACTCGCCTGTCAAAAGAATGCAATTAAGATTAAATTCTCCCTGGATCACACATGAAGTTGCAAGCTGAGTTTAGGCCAGCGAGCACATACAAACTCATGCAAAACTTGGAGACACAAACATCCTCGGGTTGTGTCCTGGAGGATAAGTAGCAGCAGGAGCCACTTACCTACAGAGGGAAGTATTTCACAGGACTTCGATGGAAGATGAGGGGTTCCAAAGCTGGCTCCCACAAGGGCTACTTCCTTTCTCAGTGGAGATGCTGTGAGGGTGCTGTCTGGCACAATCCCCTGAAAGAAGCCCTCCATACCCACCTCCAGAACTGCAGACAAGTTGTGCATGGCATGAGCTGTGTGCTACCAATTCCAAGAGACATCAGATCTCCCTCCATTGCGTTACCAGGATGACCAGTCATGGTTCTGTGTGTTGAAGCCATTTTCCATACCTTTCACAAGACAAGACTGCTGAACAGCTCACTGAGTTTAGGTCAAAAAGAGAAGCAGCTATTTGCAGACAGAGACATTTACAACTTTACCTTCATCTGCACTTTAAAGACAAGCTAGAAGCAAGAACATCCTCTTCCTTGAAAGTTCTGTCTTCGAAAGGGAGTACTGATCTGTAGCTCCTTCTTGAAACCTGGAGTGAGGCACAAAGCCAGCTGGGTCCCAGCTTGCTCCCAGCATTCTCCAGGGAGCTCATGAGCTCCAGGTGATCCCTTGCTGAGTAGAGTCACTGCAGGCAGCCCCCTTCCCAGGACGCCAGCTAACATATCCACACCTCCACAAGATCTTCCTCACTTTCATCTCTTCTATAAATGCACAGGGATATGAACTAAGATGTATATGGCCATGCACACAAATTATCTGCTCCAGCATGAAGCCTGATGCTTCCACACTGTGCTTTGTATCATCACCTGAAGCAAATAATGCAGTTTCCCTGCCAGGCTGGTACGATTCACAAGTGAAAACAAGCACCTACAGTGCTGGGCAAGAGTGTCAGACTTCACAGTATAGAGCAGAGAATGAGCCATCTTACTGTTCCTACACCTTCAGTTGGGTGCATGCACAAAACCAAAGGAATGTGTGGCTGGGGCAGCTTGTGTTTCTCTCCAGGAAGTGCCAGCATGTATTTTTTTAACTATCACTTGATACACTGGTTGTCAGATCTAGTTCTCACTCACCCACTCCATTCTTCTTAGGGAGGTGAGGACAGGCGTGTTGACTCAGGTGGGAACAGCTTGAATTTCTGGGACTTTTCTCCCCTTGTCTTTAGTGAAAGCAAACCATAAAAACCCACAGGCCCCTTTGTTAGCCCAGACAATGAAAAATCTCCTTTAAAGACAATGAAGTCCAGTGTTCCTCTGTCGGTAACATATTTTCATTGCTTTAAATCACCCAATTATTTCCTCATCCAACCATGACCCCCTGGCAGCAGCACTTGCCTCGTCTGGTCTCTGCTCACCAGAAAACCTCTCCCCACCCATGTTCCTGGCTCTCTAAAAAGGCAAAGTGGAAAAAACAGTTTCCAGCTGGAAATGTTTTCCACCCTTCTCATGTAATTAAGGAGAATTTTTCCTAGTTCTTAGCCCTTCAGCAGGTAACTGGAAAGGGCAGTGTTGCCCTCTTCCTGTTTTCTACATGGAGAGAGTTGTTCACTCTGCAAGTGGTTAGGCTGCAGGAGGGATGAGGCTTTTGTTACAGTCTAGCTGTTACTGCCCACTAACTTACACCTGGCTCTTCTAAATACCAGACTTGCCATCACTTGCAATTTATATTAGATTGGGATCTAGGCAGCCAAAAAGAGGGGAAAAAAAGATGGTTAAAACTGGCTTATTTTAAGCTCTGTCATAATTCCTTAAAAGTGTGTTTAGACTGTAAGTGAATCACACACTGGATGTAGCTAAAACTGTTACCACCACATTTGAAATTCCATGCCCAGTGCAAGACTATTGCCATAAATAACAGAGGGTTCTGAGAGACCCTGGAGAGCCTGTCTGACATTTTGTCTTCTTGCAGGAGCCCTGTAGAGGAGCAGGTGGTTTGGGGATCCCCAGGTGACCAGCGGGCAGATTGTTCTGGCTTCCCAGAAGCTACGTGCTATCCATCAGTTCCACAGCCCGAGCCGAAGAGGGTGGCTGGGCTGATCTCCCCAGGGTGGATGCTCGGGGAAAATAACATGGTGGGAAATGTCAAATGAGACAATGTAGGAAGAGAGTCTAAAGGTATTCAAGTCTCAACTAAACACATACTAAGAAGGCAAATTGCTGTGGCAGACACTCCCTTGATCCAAAGGCCAGAGTTAGGACTGTTAGAAACTAACAGTGGTGATGGGGAGAGGTTGCTGCAGCTCTCCCAAAAAAACCCTTATGGCTTTTCCCCCATAAGCTCTCTCCTCTCACAGGGAAAAGGAATGTTTAACAAGACACAACTGCCTTCACAGCATTCCTGCCCTAGCACTCCTGAGTAGTAGTGCCAGGACCTGAACTTTTTTCCCTACATATATGCCATACAATTTGTTAAGCACTGACAGACCCAATGCATCCCAAGAGATGGGGGTGCAGAGAGCCAGGCTCTGAGCTGAAGGAACAGCTCTGCAGTGGCCCTCTCACCAGCAGGGCAAGAGCCATGGGCTCATTGGAATGAGTAGGGGAGCAGCTCCCTCCCAGTTCTGCCTGCACTGGTGCAAGGCTAGTGCAAATCCCCAGGGTCATGGAGCAAAGATATTTACACCGGTTTCACCAAGGCAAAAACAGGCCAATGACTTCACAGGATTTATTCAAAACAGGAGAAGAAAAAGCTTTCTTTACAGACCTGATGAAACACACCAGTACAGGAGACAGGGAAGGTGTTCTCACCAACATACAAGAGATTGCACAGCTACTACTTCCATCATGCTGCCACAGGAGTCCCCTGGAGCAGGAAAAAGCTGCCCTTCTCAGTTCTGCCTGTTTCAGCATGAGAAGCAGAGCACACTCTCCCTCCTCACACCTCATGAAGCATGGAAGTAGTAAATCTGCTCCCCACCTACTCAGAAAAGCACACAGCAGCTGAGAGATTCCTTCTGGTAGCTTGCAGAAGACCGGAACTCATCTAGAAGCAGCTCTGTGGTATTTGTTACTGGGGACAGGAAGTAATTTGCCAACAATTGCAAAGGTACAGCAGCAGACAGCTGGAAAGAGGTACTGACTTCCAGTGAGCTCTCCCATGTGTGCCTTGGAGCATCTTCCCCAAAACATTTCTAAAATAAGGGTTCTTCTGTACCAAGCCCAACACTGTACTGGAGAAGTAATTGTTCACTAAAATTTATTTTAAATTATTTTTTAAAAAGTAACAAGATTTAAAAGTCTTGTAAGAATCACTGAATTGTGAATTGCCTCCCTCTTCCTTGGCCAAAAATGTCACCTGAGTGGTTTTAGAAGTCTTACAATTCAGAAGGAAGTTGTCAAGGTAATTTTACAAACTATTTATAAAATGAAATATTTTGGACAAGGAATTTAGCTTATCAGTACACAGCTTGACAGCACTTCCATAGATCAGTCCTGCTCTGAAGAGCTCCTAGGACTATGGGAACAAATTTTAAATTATTTCTCTTGTTTCCCAATGGACCAGGTTTTTGGCTGTCATAACCCTTTTTAAGCAAACCAAACTGTATTCACCATTTGATCCCAACTTGTGCAATCTCTGCTCAGAAAGCCTCTCCTGCACCTCCCCCACACCATCATGGGCTGAGAGGCAGACAGAGGTATCCACCCACTGCATGAGCCTGGCTCCACTGGGAGTGAATTTATTGCAGTGACTCATGCAGATATAGTGTGGATGTACCACAGTGAGTTAACACCACCTCACAGAGCTGGTCAACGAAGTCCTAAGAGCAAGCGCTGCTACATGGAAGAGCTGTCAAAACACACCAGTGCTTAGACCTAACAAATCTGACAACCCTGATTTAAAAAGTGCTTTGACAGTCAAGGAAAACTAAACACCAATCCATTAGCAACGCACTTTTCGGAAGCCGGGCAGGGTGGCTTTCCCATGAGTATAGATGTCCTCATCTGTGCCCTGGTTCATGTGCTTCACCAGGTTCTTCTCGAAGAGCAGAGGGTGGTAAGCTCCCATGGTGCAGGCGTGGTCGTGAAACTTCTGGTAGTAGTGGCAAATGTCCGTCTGCCGCTTGGAAGGGAGGAATTCGTACACGTCCACCTCATCACAGAGCGTCATCATGATCACAATGCCTGGGGAAGGATGGAAGGCAGACAGCCCACATCAGCCCAGAGAACCAATTAAACACTCGAGCAAGACAGGCAGGCAGCAAGGAGCATCCAGCTCCAAGGGGAAGGGTTTCCTTTTGGGACATTCAGAGTAGAGGGGGAGCAAACAAATCTGGTCAGATCAGGGATGTCTTCTGAAGCTCTCCCTTGCGAAGTGTGCGATCGATGTGATCACAGCGGATTGTTTACAGTGACAGACCTGCTAAAAGGCCAATTTTTAAGAGTGCTACCATTCTCAATGACCTTCATGGAAACTTGGGTGTCTGCCAAGCATGCACTACACTTAGCTGCTTGAATAAGCAGGGATGAGATTTTCATCTTTTCCCCACCTGCCTCCAGGGAATGCAGGGAATATGAATGGTGGTGGGATATGCTCAGGGAGACCTCAGCAGCCTCTGCTCCTCAGGGTCCCCGCAGCAGAGCGGTGCTGCCCTCCTGTGTCTTCTGACAGGCACAGGAACTACTCGAGGACATCACACTGGGCACAGCCTGAAGACTTTTCGGCCAGATCAGACGTAAGCCATAGCTGCTGGCTACTTTTCTTCGAAGTGCAAGAATATACCAGGGAATCACAACCAGTGTACAACATCACAGAAATTCACGCAGTATCTGAGATATCAAGGACTCTGCACGATCAGAGGAACACGGATTGCAAGACATTAAAAGAACCCATATGTGAAACCACTCATTTACCTAAGGCACATTTTAAACACATTTTCAACCACTTTTTCAAATTACAACTTTCAATCACACTTAGACCTTTCAGAGAAGCTAGAGTTGGAAACTAGAACTCATCTATGCCCCCGAATTTGGCGAGGTGATTTGCTTTACAAAGCAGGTAACTTGGCCCCAAGTTAAGCCACAGAGAAATTGCCTGGTGTGGCCTGGTGCCTGCTAACAATTTTGTTGCTGAAGTCATCAATTATGCTGTTACACAGTTATTCTGCACATATCCCAGCAATCATTTAATAGCTGCTGGACCTGGCAAAAATATGAAGTGACTCTGTTTACACAGAGACAGAAAGGTGCCTCTGCCCCAGCAGTGATGGGAGCAGAGACAGGAGCAGACAAAGGGTGGAAGCACAGCAGTTGGACATTCCATGGCAAACAAGACTATAGGTCTTGTGTGATTTCAAATACACGTGAGCTTTCCCAGAGGTTCACTCCTTTTTATTCATCTGGTCATGAGATCTGCTTTCCACTAAGTAGGAAAACCTTTGCAACAGCAGAATGTAAAATGAGCTCCTTCGCTGAGAGACAGAATTTAGTGTAGAGAAGCAAGATTCAAGATGGGAACCGTTCCAGGCATGGAGAAAAGCATACAGCAATTGGTAGGACTTTCATATGGACTTTACTGTTATTATGTGGTTTCACTGTATTCATGCTACACAGTGCACAACTGCACATGCCCAGGCTTCCTCCTCCCCGTTTTGCCTGTGCCCTGTTCTGATTTGCTCCCCCATTTGTCTGTCTGATAGCCCACCCGATGTTCTGCCCCCTTTCCCTGGCGGGACGGTTAAGAATGGGGCACACGCCTGAATAAACAAGTCTGCTTGCACCCTTCCTCGTGTGCTGTCCCCTCTTCCCTTCGGACCCGCAACAATTTAGCATGCTGACGAGCAAGAAGTTAGCATGCTGCATAAGGGGGAACATCACTGAACTTTTCAGGGCAACTGTTTAGTCTGACCATCCCCAGCCCCTCAAGAAATCATTTATATATATATATATATATATTATATATATAAAGGATGAACAGGCTAGCACTCAGAATTCATCTGCAGTAACCAGAGTTATTTGCCTGACAAGATCTGAGCCTGCAGGAACCATATCCTTCCTCTCACACCCCGTGGGAACTGCTCTGGCACTAGAAGCTAGAAATCCTAGAGATCATCCCAATGTTGCAATCTGCCCTCCTGTTTCCATGTGGAACTGGGCTATGTTTGTAACTGCTGTTTCAGAGGAGTGCTGCAAACCACTTACTGTAGTGCAACTGCGCTGCTACTTTAAAGACAGGAAGCTTAAATTTTGGCATAAGACAAACACTGTAAAAACAACTCTGATAAGCACCATAGATTTGTAGTTGTCTTTGTAAAAAGGCATCCTGGAGAGTTCCTGCCTGCAAATTGAATCAGAAGTTTAGAGGGTGATTATCTTACCAAGCATTCCTGATGACGGTGGATTAGGCTGAATATGCTCCAGGGAATTCTCCTGCAGAATGTCCCAGAGTTGCCACTGCATTTTTGGATTCAGGATATAGAAGGGCTGCTCTGGATGTGTTCTACGATACGCCTTATAGCTTTCAAAAAAGTTGTAGTCTGGTTTTCTGTACCACTGCAAAACAGAAACAAGAAGTCAGACTATTTCTGGCCCGTTTTCCTGTAACCAACAGGAAACAAGGATGAGTGAACCTGCTGATGCTGGGTAAAAGGTCCTGCTACACCTGCACACCCTGAGCTGCAACCCTTGGGTCACTGCGGTGACTTGACTCAGTGAACAGAGCAGGGAAAAAGCAAATCTCAGTGAAGGACCATTAAATGAGATCAGCATCTTGTATAATTTCCTTCTGTACCTCCCAATAGCAGATGATATTGAGAACTCTGCCTTAAATGTTACAGACCCCAATCCTTCTCAGTGTTGCAGTACAAAGCATCCTATTCTGCAGGCAAGTGTTCTCAGCACAGCCTCCCAAACCAGGCAGAGCTGATTTGCATCCTAAATCTTCTCCTTTCAGTAAAAACACTTAGGAATGGTTTATGGGGTTTTTCTAAATCATTTTGAGATTTTTTTTTCCCACGCTACAAATATCCCATCCTGGTTTTACTGACTCTTAAACATGCTGTACATACCCCCTTATGCCACCTGGAGCCGTGAGACTAGACACAGGAATAAACATCAGTGACAAAACAGGAAATGCAGTCCAGAGAAAGGAAGGCAAAGACCTTTCAGTTACAGATAGAGCTCTAAATAAGAGTAAAGAATGGACTGTTCACTTCTACCTGCTTTGACCACGAGTCTCCAAAGCTCATCACTTATCAAATAATGCTCTTTTGTACTCAAAATCAAAAGTGAGTGCTAGAGGGATTGCAACACCCACTCATGACAGCCTTGCTGACACAGAGAGGAGACATTTGCTAAGATCTTCAGAGGGTTTCCTAATCCATTCATAATGCATCAAGCATATCTCATGTCTCACTGGTGCTCGAAATATCCAAGCATCAACCAGCAGCAAATCTTAGAGTAACTGTCAGAAAGAACAGATCATCCTCTAACTGCTGCAGCCACCAGTGATCTCTTCCCTGTGGCATTAGTCCATGGGAAAGTAGAGGTTACACTTGGCCTGATGCCCTTCACAGGGATCAGGAACAGGCAAGTGTTTTCATAGGAGCACTCATGCATGGGGTGTTCTCAGAAGTACACACAGATACATCCACAATAATAAAGAGGTAAAAAACAATGGCCTTCAAAGGAGTGACTGCCCATGTTAGCAGGAAGTGGGTTAACCGAGGCACTTCAAAGTATATGAATCTGATTTTATTTACAGAAAACTCAGCCTTACCTCATGAATTTCTGCATGATAAGGTGCTGGATCCCAGACAATTAAAATTCCAGTGTTATATAGCGCTTCCCTCAGGAACTGCTTCTCTTCAACAGTGACAAGCTTGAATAACAACAACAAAAGCAATGATATACAGTATGTTGTCAGAATGAGTGGGCAGCCAAGCAGTAAAAGACACCTGAAAACAGTCACAGCCACGCCACTGTTGGTTACTGAGCATTCCCCACTGTGTGCAAAAAAAAAAAAAAAAAAAAAAAAAAAGGCCTGCAGGTGGGTGGTTTCTTCTGAGCAGCAGGAACTCCAACAGCCAGGGCTCAGCTGTGAGACCACCAGTGGAGGAGATGAGAGACCATGGCACCCCTGTCCAACCCAGCCTCACACCAAGCTCTCTATGCTTCTCCAGAGCAGGGGAGTCCAACTTAGGCAAAGGAGGTTTGAATCTTCTGAGAGCAACAATGAGAAGGCAATCTTCAAACAGAGAAGTTCTCTCTATACCCTGGACACAACAACTGTTTGGTACACCTGAGGGTAACTCAGGTCTGCAGCACAAAGCAAACAATCAGAATTAAACAATTCATCTCCTGTCCTTCCCACCCAAAGCCATCATCTGTACAGGCACAGCTTGTAAACAATGTAATCATAAATCATAATCACAGAAATCAGCTTCCATTTGTCCTGATTTTCTCCACAGACCTAATTATGAGCCAGCCAATTAGTCCTTGAGCATCCTGGCTGCCCCAGCAGCCTGCCTAGCTGTCCCCGTAACCAGAGCAAAAGGACACGCCAGCTAGCCCAGATATGATTTATTTCAAAAGCAAAAAGGGTTTCCTCGCATCTGTTCATAACTCTGCAGGATTAAAGCTTGGCCTTGACCACGTGTGCTGCCCGGCTTCCTTTCCTTACAGCAGCTAAAATATCTAGGCCGCTTGTGAGCTGGAGCGTGCAATGCTGCAGGTGTGAACATCTGCCTGCAGCCTGTGGACACCAGAGGCAAGGAGGGGCACAGAGGTTGGTACCAGCCATCCCCTCAGCTGGGTACGAGCGGGATGGAGCACTGCAACCGGACAGTGATAGGGCAAGGAACACGGACACTTCATTTTCATTCCATTGTTTCTATTTAAAGGCTAGAAATTTTTCAGGAACTTCTCTGATGCAGCACCCACAAAAGGAGGGTTTGAGAGACTGAGTATCAGAGAAAGCAAGGGTCAGCCAAGCAAAGCCATGTGAGTTGGCAGAGACACAGAACGAGCTGCAATAGGCACAAAAGCAAAGGGATAAGAAACCAGGTGGGGAGCACCTCCACAGCCACAAGCTGTTTGCTGTGTCCTTCCTCACACCCCATGGCTGGGTCTTGGCACTACTTGTTAACTCTTGGTCACTTAACCCGTTTGCTGGGGAAATCTGGTTCCCCAGATACTTTAGTGCCTATTTGTTGTGTTTAATACTGATAGTGACTGATTCTTTCTAAGTAGTTAAATTCATTTAAATTGCTACATTATTTACTTGTCTTGCCCATATTTTTGATCCTAATTAGTTAACTGATCTACTGATTTCCTAGTTAATTTGTTCTTCAGCCAGTTCACAGTTTAAGCAGTATCTTGCTAATACAGCCCCTACTCTCTTGGTACATTTATTGACGATATCACAATGATTTCCTTCTTTCCGGCTTCCACAGTCAATGTCCTGTAATCTAAACACGATCCCCTTTCCCATCGCAATCTTCCCCCATTCCACCGATGTGTTCTATGCTTTCTCTTCCTCCCTGCAGACTCATTAGTGCCAGTAACAGCACAGGCAGCCAAAGAAGAGAGTGCTCTCTATGACAGCGAGAAGTCAGTCCAGGAGAACTGTAAACAAGAACTGGGAGGAACGAGGAACTCTGGTCCTTGGTCAGCTCTGCAGGAAAGAGCTGTGTCCTCCACAGTGACATTGGCACTCCCCTCGCACACACTTCAGCCCTTGTTTTTGCAAGATGTGCTGCTTTCCCAGGGCAAATCGATGCCTTGTGTAAGACTGCAGGAAAACAAGCCATGAAAGGCAGCACCGCTGATGAACCAGTCAAGGTCTAAGAAAAAAAGCAAGGCAATGTTGAATAAATTCTTTATTTAAAACAACTCCAAACTTGTGGACCTACAAGCTTATCCTCAGATCTGGGGATCGCAACTGTCTCCCCCTCCTGCCAGTATCAAATCTATTAACCTTTCCCTATCTGCACAGATGTAGAAGATACCCCACTCTACTGTTATAACCATCCACCCTCAGATATGTAATGCAAATTACAGAAAAATACCCTAAAATAATTACTAAGCAACTTAGGGCCCCTGGCCATGCGTGCCAAAGGGATGCTACTCAATACAGGCTAGTTCTGACAGATCAGATTCAGGAAATCCCATTTCCTTCCTTTTGGGAAAGGATTGATCGATCGATAGTAAGAGCCAAAATAAAAGCAGCCAAGCCACAATCTCATCCCTTTTCCCAGAAAGGCCAAGAAATAACATAAGAAAAGCCAATCCCAGAACAAGAACAAACTACAGCTTCTCCAGCCACTATGTGATGCCTGCAGGAGCTCTGGGCAAGGCCCAGTAAGCTGAAAACAGAATGTGATCAGGCAACCCCACTCACAAGAAAGTTTAAATGATGTCACCAAGACTAGAACAGCACTGAACAGCACTAAAAGTGCGAATAAACACATCAGAAAATCAGGCTTTCAATCCGGTGATCCCTGAAGATAACAGGGACTGCAATTAGAGATGCTCAGTTCATAAAGCCCAGATGAGAGGCTCCTGCACTACTCATATCTTTTGCCCTGGTCAGCAGCCAGATCTACGCTGCATTTTGAGTTAACTTTCACCTCTAAAAACTGCAACAATATTGTTCTCCCTGTAACTGAATTTTTCTAAGCTAGTGCCTCCACTCAGAGGGAATGTCACCCATGACTGCAGGCTGATCCACATGGAGAACAGAAATACTATAATGCCATGGCTATAACTACACTTGGTCCAAAGTAAGAGACTGCACATGAAGAGTCATATTAAGCTGTACAACTACACAGATCCCCTCCTCCCTGTGCTGATAATTCTGATATCCCACAGCTCATGTACATGTTTTCTCTTTTTATCACTGTCAGCTTGGCAATGACCACAACCTCTAGGGAAAGTTTGCTTAAGTGATAACACCTATCTGACATTCGTATAAAAATACACACAGAAAGGAAAGATAAAAAAAAAAAAAGAGATGTCAAACAGGGCATAAGGAGGATGTGAGCAGCCAGATATGTCTTCTAAACCCGACTGGTTCAGGAAGGACAAACTGTCCCACATCTAACTGGGGATGTTAACACAAGGGCATCAAGATGCAGCAAGCAGCAGCACAGAGCACACCAGGAAGTGGAGAAGCAAGATCCAAGAGCAGAAAGAGGTGGCAACAGCATTCACAAGAGAAGCAAGAACAAAAAAGACATACAAAATGAACTACGCAAACACACCAGCTGCATGTCTTGCCTTTGGAACAGATGGCCAAGTTCCTGCTGCTGTTTTGAGAAACTTCAAACCTCATTACACAGCAGCTCCCATGGACTCCTCACACAGGAGCAGATGAGAAACCTTCCAGCCTAAAAATCTTACCTTTGGGGTAAGGAAAAAAAAACCTGCCTTTTTGGTTCTGGATTACAAAGTCCCTCATCTCTCCCTCTCCCAGCCCCTCAGTCTTCATGTGCCTAGAACCTCCTCCTCCTCTTGCAGGGTGAGGAGGTGCTGCAGTGCCACAGCAGGTCTTTTACCAATGAGTACTGGCCTGTTCGGCATTTTACTGCCTCATTCCGTTACCTCACCAACACACACTACTGTGACTTTGTTTTCCCTCTGCATGTCTACACCTGAAAATTTCTCCCCCCAAAAGGGGCAAACATGAAGGGTAACAGCTGTATGGAAGAAGGGTGCAAACACACTGAGATGTACCTACAGCAGCAAGGGTCTCCCTCTGCTCGTGCATGGGCCAATACACTGCTAGACACGCTCCTAACCCTGGAGAGTCTGCTTCACAGACTACTGACAGCCAAAGGCAACCAGGAGAGGGACAGCCTCATACCTAGAAAGAGCTCTCACAGAGTCAGGGAAAATGTCATCATCATGGCCAGTCTTCGCGAACGAAGATTTGGGAAAGGTCTCTACCCACATTTGTTACAAGCGCGCTGGAGATACAGGGCTTTGCAAATGTGGGTAAGGCCTTTGAGTCTGCGCAATGGATTTTTTAGGTGAGACACAGTGTGTGCTGAACTGAGCCCACCCTTTAATCCTAAGGTTCATCTGCCGGGGCCGAGCGAGCTTGGACGGTGGCAGCGAGGTCCTCAGGTCGTAGGTTTGTTTAGGGTGACCTTCTCTTAGATGGATGGCCTTACAGGGCTGATGAGCTCCATCTGCCCAGGTTTAGAGTTGTCCTTCTCTTCTCTGTGTTCCAGGGCTCCCCTCTCATCTCCCACGATGGCACTGTCCGCACAGGCGAAGCTCCCATTCTCTCGCTCCTTTCCGCGCCCAGGGCTGGGCCCCACTGCCCGGGGCCGGGCCGCGCCGCCGCGATCGCCCGGGGCCAGCCGGGCCCGCACCGCAGGGAAAATGTAACTCCATAAGCAATGCCTTGCAATTAAAGCATTTTCTGCCATGCTCTGCAGTGAAATCCCGGACCCTCCGACTCACCCACCAGAGCCCATCCCTCTCTTGGCTGTGCACAGACTACAGCTTTAAAGGTGTGTCCTCTGCCAAATGTCTTCAGCCATTTAGCAGCACTGGTTAATGTGTTATCTACAGAATCTGTGGCATTGCTAGGCAGTAAAGAAACACTTATTTTATTAAAAGCCAAATAAACTCCCTTCATTCTTCATACCCATCTCTGGGGCAAGCACAACTCCTCTCTCGGCAGACCTCTCTCTGCTGAGCTGCATTAGGTGAGCTGTGGTGCTGCTCCTGCCCCTTGCTTTGAAGGCAGAGCAGCAGCTTGTAGCTGGCCTTCCTGTGCTAACACAGAGGCTTCAAGCCAAGACAAAACCCAAATTACCTTGTGCCTGCTGAAAATTGCAAGCAGGATACTACAGGTTCCCTAGCATGAGCTAGGGTCACTCCAGTCACCTCAGATTTACCAACTGTCCCCCATTTCCAAGGGGAAACATTCCCATCTTAAAGCTTTCTGCTAGGGCCACGAGGAATCAGAGGGATGGCCCTGTTCCCCCAACTTCTTTTTAAAGACCTCCCAGCAGCAGATGAGCCCAGAAGTCCCCTGGATGCTGCTAGTTCAGCCTGCTGCTCAGCTCCCAGACAATGCAGCTCTGTCGTGCTTGGCCCATTGGGCACATGTTGTTCAGACTCACCTGGGAATTGACAAGACGGATTGTTGTCTTCTGCCCCACGTCATCTTGAAAGCCCTTGATGGGAGCCCCATTGAACCGCAAGACAGCATCGTGGCTGTCTGAAAGCGAAACACAGCGAAAACCTGTGAGCTAGCAACTGGTTTTTGAGTGACAGAGACACATAACATGTTATGCACCTGTACTTCTAATACAATCTGCCTAGTCCCTGGTTTTCCATGTAACAACTGGAAGTAGCGAGCCAGATTCTTTGGAGGAAGCTGTGGCTCAAACTTCATGATCAATATACTTTAAAAACCCCCACTTTTTAAAAGTACAACCCACTGGCAGGCTGAGAGCACAATTCCAGCATTTGCTCTGCATGGAGGAGTACAGTATCTCCCTCCCTCTGCTTCCTTCCACTTTACCAGGAGACAGACTATTAATTTATCACGTGGCTGGCTGCATACTAAGGAAATGGAAAGTAATGGCAAGCCAGCAACCTCTCTTGCAGACTGGAGGTTGACCGGCCTGAGAAATCTGTATAACAGCCACAGTGGAAAGTGAAGCTGACCTTAGCCTGCCAGCACACCTCCCACATTACAGAAATAAATCCACTGCTGTGCATTTAAACAGGCGTAGCTTGTTACACGCCTTGGGATTCACTGCATTTTCCTCTGCTGGCATCATCTCTTAAGATAGCACAGCATTCCTTCAGCACCCTCCTCTGCCTTGGCACAGCTCCTGTAACACCATGGAGCAAGGCTGCTGTGGCATGGAGGGTGCTCCTGCCCATCACCCTGACTTCTCCATGCCTCGTGGTTGGATTTGGATAGGAAATCTTTCACATTAGAGAAGCAGGACCAACTCCCCTGCCTTCACACTGAGGTCACATGACCACAGCTCACAGCACCTGCAGTCAGGGTCCCTGGGGAATTGCCAAGTTCCCAGGCAGGGCAGAAGGGCTCACCTGGTCCAGAACCAGGTCTTTTTGAGATCATTTTCTTGAAAATAGGGGTGTTTTCATAAGCAATGCTGGAGGATCAGCAATTACTGTCAGCAAAGACTAGTTTCTCAGCTTCTTTATTCTCAAGAAGTGGATCTTTAAGAGCCCTTCCAAAGCAACACCCAAAACTGTGAAAGGTGATGTTCCAGGAAAAAAACATATCCATGCTGAGAAGTGCCTCTGTAGTTACCACGACAGACCCATAACTCCATGTCCTACCTTGCATCAATGCAATACAGGTTGTAATTTCCCCCTATAACTTCAGCCAGACACTAAGCATTATTCTGCCCCGAGTTCACATTTTAAAAGTGTGTTTGGTGACAGCTCAGGCAGAGTAGCTGGCTGTCTCCAGGTGGTTGTGCTACATGTGGTATCTCTCATATCAGATTTTTCAGTGGCATCTTATAACCTCCAGTAACACCAAGAGCCCAGTAAGACACAAGCCAGTTGTTTACAAGCTTCTCCCTGTTCTACTCTGCCAGCCTTCCTTACAGTGACTAATTGCTCATTTGATATCTTAATGTGCTTACACAGAACACATAGTTCCTGGAATAATAACTCAGCAATCCATTGTGCTCATCTACGCAAATGCTTAATTTTAAGCCTGTAAGATTTAGTACCTTTTTGACAACTTCCTCCAATAAACCCATGACTTTTCCTACATGGAAATAAATCCAGCCAAAACTGTGAAAAAACCTTACATAAATACTCTGAATGCTCCTGAATCCTTAACATTCACCCTGCCCAGCTCAAGGCTGCAAGTGCCCCAAACTCTGCAGAAGCCCTTGCAGAGACGACCAAGCACAAAGGTGACCCAGGCGTGAGGAACACAAGGCAGGAACACCAGCAGGGGTTAATGGATTTGCCTCAAGCAGTACTCAGTGACCTCCCCAGCATCCATTCCTTGTGATCTGGAACAAGCCAGTGCTTCAGCTCTGAGACAGGCTCAGGGACAGGCTGTAGGAACAATGAAATGGCTTTGCACATCTGACGTCCGCTCAGCTGTGCCACAGCCAGAGCACTTGGCTGCTCTGGCACTGAATCCAGCACTGTATTGACTGCACCTCAACACTCCATAAACATCACACTCACATCCTCAGAGGGTCTCCCCACAGGGGAGAAAGCAGTTCTATCAGTATCCTGGAGCCTAATAGAGACACCTTTGGACTCTGCGTCCCAGCTGTGCTGGGGAGGGTGTTCACTGCATTTTTAATAGCATTTTAACACACTTCCAGTTGTCCAGCCTTCCTCTAGCTCCTTTCCACCTGTTCTTTGAAGCACAGACAAGTTTGAGGGAGAACTTCTGAGCAAGTACCAGAACAAAACACTGTCTCTCGCATGAGCATCCAGAGACTATGATTGCCAAGTTGTCCGTGAAAAATGCATTAAAATCTACCCACCTACTTGTTTCAGAAGTGCAGCTTAGTGCAGGCCAAAGGAATCTGATTCAACAGAAAACTTACGAATACACCAAAGCCTGCAAACAATTTCCACTTGAGAGAAAACTCCCAGGCTTTAAAACTTCTCCTTCAGCGAAGCAACAGTTCTGCAAAGTGAGAATCTTAACTGAGCTTCAAACAAAAAATAACAAAGCAAGCTTAGGGAACTGCAGGCACAATACCCCAAGGTGAAGGCTGAAGACCTGGTTTCCCCTTCATGCTGCTTTTGTAAAGACCAAAAATGCTTTGGTATCAAAACATGCTTCCTTATAATCCACAGTACAAGACCAATGATTCAGCATTTATTAATGCATTAACTT
This sequence comes from Manacus vitellinus, assembly GCF_001715985.3. Lineage (NCBI taxonomy): Eukaryota > Metazoa > Chordata > Aves > Passeriformes > Pipridae > Manacus > Manacus vitellinus. The sequence goes on from NW_021940687.1 coordinate 83,536, forward strand.
CAGATAAATACGATCAGATAAGACTGCAAAGCGTCACCAAACTTTGCCTAAAGAGATAAAACAAAGCCCTGTAAAGTCTTCTTGGCCATTCAAATTCAGCCACTGTCTTACGGCTCAGAATACAGTAGTGCCACCTTTGTAAAGCCTTGAGCAGAATTATAGCATCCTTGAGGCTGGAAGTGACCTCTGAAGACTGTCTGTACCCAGCCCCTCAGCTCAACACACACTGCTCAGGGCTGTGTCCAGTGGTTTTTTTTCCCCTTTGGTGTTTTCTTTTATTTCTTCTCTGACAAAATTTTTCTCGATGAAAGTTTTTCTGACCATTGACTGTTCAATGAGCATTACTCAACCCACTCCAAATCCTCTCAAAAAACTAACACTTGTGGAACCAAGACCTCTCTCTGGTATCCAGTACTAGTGCTATCCTCTAGTCATGCCAACACAATCATGGAAATTGAAAGGACTAGCTAGAATAGAACTACCTATTATTCCCATCTCCTAGGCTGAAATGTTAACTGACTTTAGAAGAAGTTGAAGGACAATATTTCAACTTATTCTAAACATCTTTTGACCACAACAGAGATTTATTGGTAAGAGCATGACAGTAGCTTACTTCTATTCAGCATAATTTATAAAACAATGATATTTGGCTTTATGCTAACAGAAAGATACCAACCTATCTCTTGTCCCAGATGAGATGATTTCAGAGACCCAGCTGAGGACACGACAGCACAGCGACCCAGGTGGCCCACTGTTTCACTGAGGCTCTTCCCTGGTAGGTATTGCTGCCATTCAGAGGCACCAAAAGGACCATCTGACCCCTGTATCATGGTCACATTGACCCTGTCCCGCAGCTGGCACAGCAGCTTCTCCGGGCTGAGCTTAGCAGTGTTCCTCTTCCCACTGTAAGTCACATTGTACTTGTTCATGGCCAGGTAGTTTTTTCTGACCTTCTGCAGCCTGGGGATGAGATTTTTGGATGAACTGTCCTTATCCCATACCTTCACAGAGGTTGCTGCTTTCTTGGACTTTTCCGCTGTTTCAGAGATGCTGCCTTTTGGTTTGTTTTGGGTACCAAGCCATGTTTTGGATACCTGACCCAACTCGCTGGCTGCTTCACGGAAGAGGCCTTGTGATTTAACAGTGTTCCATTTTTCTGAACTCCTGTGACCCTGCAAATCATCGTTCTCAATCTTGAAAGGATTGTAGTAGCTTCTTCTTGTCTCTCTCCACAGGCAAACTGTCAGTGCTACCAGTATCACCACAAGAACACACATTAATTTTTTCAACACATTGATGTGAACCATAGTGTACGGTGCATCCAAATGGTCCACTGGAAGCTGGTCCTGCAAAAAGGAACGCAGCTCAGTCAGGGCTGCATATATATAAAGTCATAAATATCAGTGTGCAAGCAACAGGAGGGGAGAGGGACAACAAAGTAATTCTAAAATTTCAAGCTGTTTAAAGATCTCATTTCAAAGTCCACCACCTCAAACACCAAAAAGAAAGATCTGAGCTGGCTATCAGCCATCACATGCTATGTAATGGTGATCTGAGGCCACTGCCACTCAAACCTTTTTTCTATTCCCTACCACAAGTGACAGCCAACGTTAACACCACCAGTATTATACTAGCAATGGGGTAAGTCTCCACTTTGCCTTCCTTCATCTTTCGTCCCTGCCAATCAATAGCCAAATTACACCAAATGAATTTCCAGAAATGAGTTTTTTACTCGACCATAAGCTTGAATGCTAATAAACACATAATAAAGCATATAACTGGGAAAAAAAAAAGTCTGTGAGTTCATGAGCCCCAGGAGCTTCACCAGCCTGGTACTCACACATTTGGTAACTTCACAGGGAACTGCTGCAAGCCTCTGGTGGGCTGAGTGCACTTCCCAACATCAAACCTTACTAAACAGCTGATGGGAGCCAATGAAGCCCCAGTAAGGTTTGAGGCATGTTTGGGCTCATAAACACGCTTCGATAAACATTACTCCAGCAAAGTTACTTCTGGAGGAAGCAGAACCAGACTTTGTTGTACAGCACTGCCTTTCCTCTTCTGTGTTGCCTCGCTCTAGCAGACACCTCCAGCTCCCACCATAAAAGGGGGAATCCAACAGGAGGACTGCCCAAAAGGTAGCTCAACCCAGGCAGTACAAGGGGTGGGTGTACGAAACATGCTGAGGCATAAACACCTCATGAGCAGCACACAGGACCAGAGAAGGCAGGAGAGCAGGTGCTCATTTCCCTACGTGGCTGCCTCCAGCATGCATCCAAAAACATGGGAGCAGCACAGAGGCACAAGGTCCTCAGGAGACAAACACATGCAAGTCACCACTGCCATCCCAGAGAGGCAAGGGCGGCAACTTCCTCACTGAGCAACCTGCTGAAAGCAAACAGTGCTACACCATCCTGTTGAGATGCTACTGAGCTACCACCACAGTACCCGTGGAAAAAGCATCAGCTTTCCAACTCAAGTCATTTTTGGCTCTTGGCAGATTTTCTTCTGAAGGCTTAAGCAGAATATCCCAAAACACAACAGTTCTGTGGTGCACTGAAGAGTTCAAGAAACACCTGCAGAAAAAGAGGAAAAAAAGAAAACCTGTTAAGGCAGAGCCTCAAATTTCTAGGGGTGAGCAAGTGTTTCCTCAGATAAGCCCTGTGGTCCCAAAAAAAGCTCTTACCAAGGCCTGGAAGGGCCAGCAGCAAACACATTAACACCACATAAGCCTTTTGTCCACTCAAAATGGACATCCTGCTCTCAGCTAAAGCAGGAACCAGTTCACAGACTGCCTGCTCTATGGTCCCAACCAGACCAACAGCCTTCTCCCGTGGAAAAGACTCTGAGCAGGGGATACACCCATAATACATTGAAGGAAATAACTTGATTAATGCAGTGAACAGGGGAAAAGAAAGATGAAGCTAACTCTTCCCAGAGGAACATTCTACTGCCTATTTTTGAGCAATTCATGCACTCTTGCAGAGAAGACCCTGCTTTTCTGGAGCAAGACGTATGAAAGTTGCTTTATAACATGTATCTTAATCCATACGTCTTCACAAAATAGATAAATCTATTTTAGACTTTACTATCAAGGAAATGCAGCAAGAGAAAGGAAGATTTCACAGTATTACAGAAAACAAGAAGTAGCTTGCTTTTGCAGGAACTCTGAGTCAGTACAATGCCACATAAGCTAAATTACAAACACTACCCTTCACATACTAAATACTAAATTATTAAAGCATCCTAATGTTGACTATTTATATTTTAACTTTATTAAGGAACTCAAATTTTTTTTTTATAGAGCACTCCACAGTGAAAAAGCAAACACTGTTCCACCTCCAGTTCTTAAACAACAACAACAAAAAGATCCAAGAAACATAAGTAATTCTAGCTTTTGTTGAAGTTATTTCCGCTGCCCTGACACGCTGTATAACTCCTCATTTGTCTGAGTACAAATGTGCTAGAAAGGCACGCTGAAGCCTTTTTGGCCAGTATGTTTCAGATGCAGAGGTCCAGCAGTCTGAGGAAGGGGGGAATCAGGAGGGGATGCAGGACATCCTTGTGCTCTCTTCTGCAAGGACTTAGCATGAGGTTCTCCACACTGTTTGTGGTTCCTCTCCTGCCATGGGCTCTGCAAGACACTCTCAGCCCTGCCTCCCGCCGCCATGCCCTCCACAGCTGGGGACCCTGGAGGGCCAGCTCACTTGGGGTCTGCCCGGTGCCATCTAGAACAGAAGGCACACAAAGGCAGGGACTGCAAAAGCCACTGGCTAATAGGGAAAGCACCACTGAGTCACCCTCATGCTCTCAGAGGTTCTGCAGGCGAACTACATGCACACAGCAACGTTTCCCAATGAGACATACACGGAAATAGAGCTGTCCAGTGTCAGCTTAGTACAAGACCCTGAGATGCCTCCCTCATGCAGCCCCCAGCCTCTATTTGGTGAGGCTTCCAGGAAACTCAACCCAGAGCTTCTGTGCAGGCAGGACAGAGCATCAACACCGTAGAAGGTGCTCAGGTGCCTACCACCCTGCAGAGTGGAGCTCTCTCTGCTCCACGCCCTGGAGGGCTCTGCCCTGCTTTGGACTTCACAAACCTCTCTCGACGGATTTCCAGGTGGAGGTGACAGCAGGCACAACTCAGCAACCGTCAGCTTTGGCTTCCTACATTAGAATCATCTAGAAAGGTGGCGGGTTCATCGCAGTGAAACAACCTCACAGCTCACTGCAAGTTCCTGCTGGGACACTCCTCCCGCGGCTGCACAGGACAGGATGCCCAAGTCCCAATATCTCCTCTCCTTCCTGGGCCACACAGAGGAACCTGGAAAGCTCACCTTTGAGTCACTCTGTACAGGATGATCCCTGCCTCTGATGACTGTGTGCTGCTGCAATGTGAACTTTGACGTATTGCTTGCTTTGATTTGCAAGCTGGCAAAGGAGGGTCTGCAAGCAAGTACACAGCAGAGCCACAACATTTCCTTCTGTTCCCCATGGATTCAGTTTAATTATTACTACTACTTCACATGATATGGTTTTATTTTATTGGCACAAGCAGTGCTCTAACATCAGGTCCCTTTCAAGCATTCCGCCACTAAACGTCTTCTGTGGAGAGGGAAGGCACCTGCTCTTCCAGACAAAGCAGGATAGCCCACAAGTGGCGCTCTCTTTCCACACCTTTAGATAAGCCACTTGTGTGCAGTTGTGTATGGCAGCAGTCAGTACAAAGGTGCTTTTGTGGAGGTGATGGAAGCTTATCACCTACACAAAGCACAAAGTGTCAGCTATGAGTACAAGGAAAGAAAGGACAAAAAAATTTCCCCAGACCTATAAAAAACCTTAAACAAATTGCTGCCTTTTTGAAACCCAGAGCCTGATGCAGCAATGTCACAGCAGAGAACACTCCGCAATCCCCATTTCACAGCAGATTTACCCTAAAAATGCTAACAGAACTGTCTTTATCTCATAAACAAAAGGTTTATCAAGCCTTACCTATCTCCTATTGTGTCCAACAGCAGACACACAGAGAAACCACGACTATGGAACAAAGGTATGAATATATTTCTCTTCCAGTAAATGCGCACAGCTTCCCAAAAGTTGTGTCATCAGCTGTACCGATGCCCATCCTCTGCACATTTGTTTAATTAGTTCTTGAAAGCACTCATATTTCCCAAACAGCCCGAGGCAATGACCTCTGCAATGGTACAAAGTGCAGACACAACCCCTCCTCTCTCCACCTCACACCAGAAAACTCAATCCCACTGACGGGAAACTCCTGCCTTCATTTTCCACACATCCTTCATGGTTGCACCACCTCTGCTAACACCCTCCATTGCCCACTCGTGGCTTTTTCAGACTGAATCCCACTTGTTCCAATCCCTCCTTGAGCAGCAGTTTTTCCATACCTTGGACTCTCTCGGTCAACTTCCCCAGAAGAACTAGCAGGACATGACCATCCCTCAAGGCAGGGACACCGGGACACCCCCGCTGGACATGCTCTCTGGACCACATGGTCCAGCCACAACACAACAACAGGGCTGCTTTGTTCTCCCTTGGAAACTTCCTCCCCTTCCATTTCCCTTCCTGACCACTCCTGAGCCCTCGTCTCTATGCTGTCGCTGTCGGCAATGACTTCAGGATATTTTGCAAGCAGCAGTGACTCACAGAGTTGTCCCTGGTGCAGGATAGAGGGGAGGAGTCAACACAACTAAAGAGCATTATCTTATCCCTGCTGGCACAGGTTTCCTTTGCTGCTGTGCTGCCCAGCCACCTAGGATCAAGACCCCTCTGCAGCTGCTCCGTGTTTTGCCCGGTCCCAGCAGCCTCAAGGAGACAAAGTCAGCCAAACCTGTATCCCTACCCTTCCCTCCTCTCCTCTGCAGATCCATTACCACTGCTCAACAGTGGGGATCTCAGAGAAAATCTCTTGGGGACTTCTGTGATGTTGTGAAAACTGACCACTTGCTTTCCAACCTTCTAAGGCAGTCACTAATCAAGGACAGGGACTTTCTCATCCCACAACAGCTTATAGTGTTTTTTTTACTGAGGCTCTTGGTGAGCAATCACACCAAAACCTTGAATTTTCAAGACTTCCCTCTCTCCATGCTCACCAACTTCTGAAAATGAGAGAAGAGGAAACAGGCAGATAGATTTGAAATGCAACTTCTGCAAACAGATGAGACCTCTTCATTAATTCTTAAAATATTTTACAGGTGTTAGTTATTATGATTACTGGTCTGAAGTAATGAATCCCACCAGAGTCTTTCTGAAATGCAATCACGTCCAATAAAACCTTTAATTTAAGCAATGATTTGAGATACCCCTGGGGATGGGCATATGCAGCAATCACATCTACCTGGTCTACTGCACCTCTCCTTGGTCCTGTCATTCGTACATCAGCATCATTTACATGCAGTTTCCATGTGTCTGATCTATGCACGAAAGCTTTTTACTTTAGCAAGTTGTTCCTCAACCTTTTTTTAGATAACGTGATAATGATTTCATATTTAAACTTAGAGCACTTGCGTTTCTTTCCAGATTTCCTTCATTTATGCATTTCCATCTGTACCCACAACTGTGCCATGCCTGAACAAGAAGAAAGTTTTGCCCCTAGCTTTTGCTGGTGTATTTTTGAATGTTTTTATGCTCTCCTATATGAACATTTTATACTTCAACTACACCTTTACATTGTTTTTGTACATTCTCAGTGCTAACCCTTTCCTTCATCCAGCACCCTCTGTACAGCACCTCTGAAAAGAGCAGTGGCTGGTAGCAGAGGCTGAATTAGTTTCCATAAAAGTGTGTGGAAAAGAGGGAAGACATGGAGGTGTAGGGCAGGAATTGCTCTGTTCAAAATAAAATAACATACTCAAAGAAACTGAAGAAGAGAAAAAAATCTGAATTCAAAAAGTAACCTCAAAACCACATCTGCTCTTGAAATTCCCTATTCCTGTCCTGGGGAAAAATATATATATCAAGCTCTTTTACAGTATTAAACAAATTACAATCATGCCATTTTGCAGATGAAGAACCTATGACAGGTGAGGATGCATTTGTCCAAGCTAAAGGTCTGTCCCTCTGGAGCAGTTTCAGATCTGTCCCTCTACAGCAGAGTTTCAGATCTCTCTGATACCTTATTTAGCCCAGACAGTTAATTCAACTGTGTGTATCACGATTTTGTAAATATATAAGCAGGGAAGGCTTGCTTTTTGGTGGTTTTTTTTTTTCCAAAACATCACTGTGCTGTGAAAATAAAACATCTGTTGAGCCATACATTTAAGTATTTCCAATGCCAACAAATAGAACAAAAAAAAGTGAAAAATGAGAAAATTTTACATAGAGAAGGGAAAAGGGAAGGGAACAAAATCATTTTAAGTGAGAAACATGGTTAAATTTCAGACGATGCGTTAAGGAGCTATACAAGTCACTCATAATCAAATAAATCATTCCATTAGTCCTGCCTGCATTAAAAATTTCTGCATGTGCCAGAGAAAATACGCTGCTGTCACAGCTGAAAAAAATCCTTCAGGAGAAGAGAAGAGCCAGATTCTGGGGAGAGGCACGGGGGAAAGTTTAAGTGTGTGCTTCATTTTGGTTTTACATGTCAACAAACACTGGTATTTAATATAAGGCAGAAGCCTTAATTTCTAGCTGTGTCAGCCCTTTATTCCCCCTGTTTTTTAGGTCCTGTGTTGGTTTTTGCTGCCCTAATTACGAGGCAGCAGCTTTGCTTTCACTCCCTGCAAAGGTTCCACCAGGCACCTGCAGAACCACAGTCACCATGAGCCATCAAGAACCAAGGCAAGAGGTGACCCACACTACTGTGGCTTCCCACCTCCAGCTCCCACCATCCCAGATGGCTGCACAGCTCTGGCCCGGGACCAGCACACACCAGGGCACAGCCTGAAATCAGCTTTAATAAACCACCTGACATAAACCAGTATGACAAATTCAGGGCACCTGAACTAGGCAACCTGTGCCCTGAGGATGTGCCAACAGTTATGGCTGCAGTGAGAAGCATCACAGGTGCCAGCAGCACCCACAGGGCTGAGACACAGCTTTCCCAGGAAGGGAGCCTCTGTTTGCTCTTGGGCTCAGGCCCAGACCAGAAGCAGACACAAACACACACATGCAAGGAGAGCTTCAACACTGACATACCAAGAGAGGAAGAGAGATCCACTGAAGAGTGTTTACAGCACAGCCATGCTGCTCTGATAGGTGATGACTGTCAAAGGGACAGTCCTCCTTAGCCTACTTGTTCAGAGACTGGCAGCCACAGAGGGACAACCTCCAGTTTTGACACATGTATCACGGTATCACCCCTCACTCCAACATTGTCAAGAGAGCAGTGAACACCAAAAAGTGTGTCTTCTCCCTCTGCAAAGCCACAGGCTCTAACCATCGACCTGGGTCAGCAGTACCAGTCCCTGACCCTGCTGGCTAAGGGAGAAACGGGCTACTGCAGGGTCCTTTGCAGGTGCACCAAGATGGAAGGACAGTTTAAACTCTTAGGACAGGATAAAATAATTATCAAGGCATGCCATGGTGGAGAACACCACATACTGTTCCTTGCTTGGTGGCTTACTTGCTCAGAGGGACAGCACGTTTATGAACTCTGTAACAGGACCAAGCTCTCAGCTGGTGGGAACAGCACTTCTCCTTTACAAAACCCCACAGCCTGCTGAATTTTCCATGTTACCAATAATGGACACAAAGGAGACCTCATCTGCATGGGGTGTCTGCATGCCCCAGGCCAGCCTTGGGCTCTTGTAGCACGATCTCACTTGGATGCAGCTAGCTGGCCACCAGGGGAGCTCTCAGAGTGCAGCTCAACACAGAAGCTGCTTCCAGATGGGCACATGCCCACATAAGCCTTGCTCAGCAAGGCACTTTGAGACTACTGCTGGCAACAAACCTTTTCCATTTCTAAAGTCGCCAGTTCCACGTTCCATTGAAGAAACAGAAAGAAAGCACATCTTAGCATGCATGAACAGCACCAATTCCCAAATGCACTGCTTTTCCTCCCATACCCAGACCCCTGTGTGTCAGGACTTTACAAGTGAGTTTTTTGTTATCAGTCAACTTTACCACAACCATTCCCATGCTGAAGCTAACAGTAAAAATCCCCCTACCCTACTCCACCCCAACTTTAAAGACCAGGATGTGATCACTCATCTATGACTATTTACTTTACATGGAACATTACACCTTCAAATCAAACAAATCGCTTTTTTCTCCCCTCCAAGCCTGTGTTTCTCTACAAGGTTTATCTTTCAAAATGAAAGGGGAGCGCTTCGTTATCTGAAATTAACAGCATGTGGCAGGTCAACATTTAATGCCTCTGCAAATATCCTTGCATGCCAAGACATGTAATCGGTATTCCATGGCCCCAGGACAATAAATACACTGTGTGCCAGCTGCAGCCACACCACCCCTCAGGATAATATTTCTCTGACACCAGCCCTTTGCAGGTGGGCACGATGTCTTTCTGTTTCAAGGACAACGCAGTAACTTTACAACTTAAAGAGGATTCTAATTCAATTTAACTTAAGACCTATAGCCTTTCACTAAGTGAAATAAACTTGCAGAAGTGTCCATCTATCATTCCTGGTTTTCAGTCCAACAGCACTACCAAGATTTGCTTTTCTCTATGTACCCAGAGCTCATGAGCTCAACAGCAGCCCTCCACCACATCAACTTCACTGGAAGAAACAATTAAGGTGGGAATTCTGGCTGTTGACTTCAGAAAGCACTATTCGAACTATTTACCCTATGTTAACCAAAACACTTCCCGCATTACATTTAAAAGAAATCAGTTTTCACTAAGAAATCTGTATTTTATAATGTAAGAGACACACAGATGTCAAGACTGTTCATCAAAAAAATATCAGATGCTGGAAAAAAAAAGGCAAGTCCTGATAGCAATAAAGAGAGTACTAGAAAGGACACCCACTAGAGCCCATCAAACCAAATGACTACCAGAGAAATTGTAAGAACAATCATGTAACAAGCACTTCAATAACTTATTTGGCAAAAATCAAAGTAGTTCCCTTCTATGAAAGGAACTTGAGGCATGGAAGACAAATGGAAACATCAAAATGAGGGTTAACTATTTTGTCTCTGATAGAAAAGGAGGCAGAAAAAAAATGTGCTACAATAGTCAGACGTTTTTCCGTAAATAAAAACCACTTGCTTGCAGTCTCCCTAGCCACGGTGTTAGGAAAGCTAAATTGATATCACTTTTACCACACATCATCAGTTCCACTGGTTAAACCAAGACTGAAACGACCAGAGGAAAGCCAGGTGTAACCCAGCACAAGTTGTCAAGAAAGCCCTCAGTGTCAGGCTGCAGCAGAGCAGTTGAGGTAGCAGATATGCAGGAATCAATATCCCCCAAAGTCCTGGATATTGTTAATTGTTGAAGCAGCAGGCAGGTTCCCAAAGTCAGAATATTTGCAGTAGCAGATGTCAAATATGTGCTTTGCCAAGGCACGTCAGCGAGTCACATCCTCGTGCAGGGAGCTCTCAGCATGGCTTGAGTTCAGAGAGGAATAACAGCAAGTGCTGCTCTGTTTTTCAAACACAGGTCTGACTGATTCATCCGGTAACATTATCTCCTTGTAGCAGCATTTCAAATACATCTGCTGTCAATAAGCCCACATGTATGTTGGTAGAGAAGTGACTTTGCCTAAATACAATTCAATTTTATGAATCACAGACGATATGTATAGCATAATTTCATAAATTGTAGACAAAATGCATAGCATAGCCATTTCTGGACACCTAGATATATTCAAAGACATTTAAAGAGATTAAGACACTCCTCTCCCCCCAAAGTTTTACATATGTATTTATAAAAACAGAAAACATTAATGAAACTTTCCTGATAAAGCCTTCATTTGAAACCTCCTTCCCATTTTCTTCCCTCAGCATCTACCCAAATGCTTAGGAAAGGAAAGCAGGTTCAGCAGTACCTCCTACCCAAACCCAAGACTATGTCCTCTGCTTAAGGATCCAGCATGGAGAACACTTGGCAGGAGCAAAGGGGTGCCTCTCAAACTAGTTGCAATGACCAACTCTTTGGTGGGATGCAGGACTGGCACAGCCTAGCAACCACCTTCAGCTGTAAGCTCCCAAACACAGCATGCCATGCATTTTGCAGCTCCACAGTGCCAGGTACAACCTAACCAAAGAATTCCCTTTTTCTTCCCCCCTTACACACGCTGGCAGCATCCCAGTGATGGATCAGTGTGGCTATGGGCATGGCATTAATTGATCAGAAGTGAAACAAATCTACACAATTGCTGGAGGGAAGTAAACACCAAGCTTGAAACACAGTCAGGTTCAGAGACACCAATAAAGGCCATTTTAGTGTCTGCCTATGTGATATCTCCAGCTCCCAGTGGTTTTAGTCTCCTTTCTTCTCCATCAGAAAACCAGACATAAAGCCTGGAAAGCACTACCTATCTCCTGTCCCCAAACACGTCACTCACTTCCTACGGTCGGCACTTCAGAAACAAGTCTGGCAGCAGAGCTTGCAGATGACAACTGGATGGATCCCTTGTGGATCTGAGCCACACCTCCACCCACCCCTTGAAGCAGGCAGCTTTCTGTCCTCTGGTATTTAAGCACACAGAAACTCCACGCACATGGGAATTTGTGTTTCCTCTATGAAGGATGCCATTTTGCCATCCCTATGGCACTGCCTTACAGGAGGAACTTGGTCCCTACTCACAGCAGCAATGGCTCCTGAAATCCGCAGGACTTTGCTTTCCCAGGGTGTCACTAATGGTGGCCCGTCTTCCCTGGGTCTGTGTAGTGCCAGGGGAGAAGCACAGCCACAGTCCCCTTGTGTTTGCCTGTGCCTGACACACCTGTGGGAGGGCTCCAGAGGTGCAGCCAGCACAGGCTGAGCACATGAGCCTGGCACCATCACAAGGGCCAAGCAGTTGAGTGTGCAGAGAGCTCCACATGGTGCCCAGCCAGGGGCATGAAACGCAGGACAGGGTGGCTGAGAAAGCAGGGAAAAAGGGAGACTACCAGTGAATCTCAGCACAAATGTGTTTTTCATCAAAGCCAGGTAACAACTTGCAGCATGGAGAGAGATTCAGACAGATAATTCTAACAAAAACATAAGGTACTCCCTAAAGCAGCAAAGGAGGCCCCAGACGTTTTTGCATCTCCTCCACTCAACATCGGCTCTCATACTGCTTCTAGCACAAAATGTTTCTGCAGTCTTTCTCTGAGCCTCCCAGAGCAAGGCAAGATTCTTGTCTTCCCCCACAATCAGACAGCACTTGGCTGGATGAAGGGATGAGATATGGGAGGAGGAATGAGATATGAGGGATGGGAGGAAGATGTTATTGCCCAGAGCTGGACTCTTGCACACGAGCACATAAAGTTCTTCCTGGGCACTCACTGCCACCTGGCCACAAAGACACCACACTTCCTCTTTCATTAAGAGAACTGCCCCCAAACACAGAAGTCAGGCATCTGTCATGCCTAGGATGGATGGCTTGGAAAGGGAAGGGAAGCTCAAAAAAGCACATGTAAAAAAATCAAGGGGGTGGGAGGGAGCGTTCCTTGTGAATTCCGTTGGAGTTGTGCTGCTGAGAAATGCAGTAACCCAAGTAGCTGGTTAGACCATTCTTGGAAAGTTTCTTTTTGTTGATTTTCACCTGACTCCAACCCCCTTTGATCAGACATTGCTTCCGAGCAGGGATGGAAACATGGTATGCATGTAGGTGACCAGCAGGTCAGCTTTGAAGGTGCAAACCTGACCTAAAGTACATCACTTAATCAGATTTATGCTGCACTGCTCTTCCTCGGGATCATTCTGAAGTCCAGCCAATTCTTTTATCTAACATCTCAACAACCCAGACAGGTCAAAGAGTTCCAGTGGGGCTTCTCCCACCCCCAAAGAAGGAAACTGCACCACAGCATCAAACACTTGACATTAAGTTGAAACAAATATTTACCAGGAAGAAGTTACAGAATACTGCAAAACTTGTCTGTAAGCTGAGGCCGTGCAGCAAACACTACCTACAGTCATCTCTTACAACAACACACCTCAATGTACCACACAAGTACAAGTGCCAAAACCATCCACATCCCAGCAGCAGCATCCTGTGCAGACAAGGAACCCATAGAAATCCAGCTGAGATGTTCCACATGCACAGTGGTGGCTGCCAGCTGCTGGGGGTGACTCACAGAACACCTTGGGAGGACACCATGCCCTACTGCATGAAAGCAAGAGCAAGAGACTCCCTACAGCAGTGGTCTCACATGCCACAAATCTCACACAGTGCTCAAGGCTGCGAGGGTGATCTCATGCCACCTCTTCTTGCTGCTCAACATCCCATTCAAGCTCAAAGCGGAAACGCACGGGGCTTGAAATTCACTGAACTTTAAATAAGGCTGACTTTTGATCTGGCTCAGACAAGCTTTAGATGAAAAGTTATTCATTCATTTTATTTAAACAAATCTGCCTACCTTTACTCCAGCACACTCCAAAGGGACAAGTTTTTAAGTAGTTCATTTGGAAATGCCATCAAAGTCTCATGGGAGCTGATCCTAGATGATCCTTCATCTCCTTTTTCCTTCCTCTTCCTGCCAAAAGGATCCCTTTGAATCCTTTTGTACAGCAATGTAGCTCTCTCCTCTCCACAAGCTCCCCTCCAGGTTCTCAGGATGGGAGCTTGGCTGCTACTACACCGTGTTTTAACCTCGCACAGGCATCTGAAGGTACAAAGTCCTGGATATCTTTTGACAGGAGGAACACAATTTTTTTTCCTTCCTCATGCCATCATACCAGTATCCCCTGAGGCTAAACTAGCAGAGAACCCCCAAGCCCAGGGTGTGGCGGTTAGAATATCTCCTCTCACATAGGAGGAACCACAACATTCCAGTATGAAAGCAAAGAAAAACAGCAGGGAAGCCTAGCAGAGTTGTCTGAAACTATTTTGTTTGTGGTTTTTTGTTTTGTTTTGGGGGAGGGGGCGCGTGTGTGTGTGTGTGTGTGTGTGTGTGTGTGTGTGTGTGTGTGTGTGTGTGTGTGTGTGTGTGTGTGTGTGTGTGTTTTGTTTGTTTGGGTTTTGTTTGGGATGCACAGTGCCATGTGGAGCAGGGGAGGAGGGTTGGAGGTGGATATACACGCTACCTGTTAGGAACCAGGTGCATTCCTGGTGTGTCTGCATCTCTAGGACTCTCCTCTTCCTCCTAGGAAATCCCCCCTAAGGCCCTTCACATCCTTTCCAGCATCTGCATTGCACAAGGCGGGTACCCTAGTTTCTGTGGCCTTTCCCCAACAGGAAAGTATGCAGGAAGCTGCTTTCCTGCCATAGTGAGATTCCACCTCCAGCCCTCCTCCCACGCTCCACAAGCCTTTCTTCTTTGGAAGTCCTTTCCTTATGAGCATTTTTGGATCCGAGTTGGGGGGAAAAGCTGACCACTGTATGCAGTGCCTGTCCTGAGCTCATGTCCTCTACTCACCATGGTGTTTCAGAGCTAATGCAGGAGTCCCACAAAATGCTTCAAGTGCAAAGCAATGTCTGAGAACAGTGCCTTCTGCCACAGCAAGGACTTCATGCATGTAAAAGAGTAGAAGTCATGAGTATATAGGAACAGGCTGCCAGAGTGACCACAGAGCCATACGCACAAACAGCCAGCTCCTGATAGAGAAGCTGCCCCAAACTGCTGGCAGTAGTGGGGCCATCTCTAAAGTACACACAAAACTGCAGCAAAAACAAGCAGATGGGTTAGCACTGCACTTCAGCACAAGCACACAGAATTAACTGCTCTTACACAGTACGATTACGTCTGCGTCATCCTGTTATTGTGAAAGAAAACTGTATTTTAGTACGTGGTCGAAGGTTTTGCTGATCACACTCCACTGGTCTGGACACCCACCTTGGGAAGCCACTGCTAAACCTGGACTCGACACACTGAAGCTCATCTCCTCCACCTTCAACCACCCAGACCCAACACATAACATCCTCTTTTCCAACAGGTAGGCTCTGCCCCCTTCTAAAGGGGGAGAGGGTCAGAGGCTCCCACACAGCCACAGGGAGCACTGGGACATGAAGGGGGGTGCGTACCAATTTTTGGTTTTACTTCCCTATTTCAGATGTACCCAAAGGAGGAAAGAGAAAAGTCCCTCTTCTGTTTAAATTATTAACATATAACAGCATAACTGCGGACAAGAGGGTTAGGCAGACAGAGAGGTACAGATATTACAGATCAAATGTATCACTTTGCTGGTTTTCAAATATCCAACTCCCACAGCAGCCTTGGCATATTGCAAGCCACACCTAACCAGGCTGCCTAGTCTGAAACTGTACTTAGTAACAGGGAGCTGGGTTTGTTGTTCAGGAGGAAGACTTCCCAGTGTTTCGAAAGGGGCTAGAGATTTCATTCTGGCACAAATAGAAGGTGACTCTTCAGTGTTACCAATGCACATTAAGAGAAGGATATCTCTGCACTAAAAGTGAATCTGAGTTTGAAAGGTTTGGTCTTGGATTTCAGAGGAACAAGGAAGAAAAACAGAACTAAAAAAAAAACCCCCTTGTTTCCCAAGAACAACAACAAATGGGAAGTTTTGCAGGGGCTGAGCTCCATGGCTGACCTGCTTCTTTAACCTCTATTCTACACCCAAATCCTACCTAACTAGAAGTCAAGTTGTCTCCAGCTTTCATGTCTTCCCCATGAAAAGAACAACTGCCAGAGATGCCCAAGGCAACGTGCCACATTTTTTCTTTTCCACTCACCCACCTCCCACGGTGTGTTCCCACTCCTGCCAGTGCTCCCCAGGCTCCATACAGCTCTGTCTTGATCTCTGTGCAAATTTTTGCTGCTCTCTGCCCTCTTTAGGGATGGAAATCCAGCAGCCTCCAAGCAAGCAGGCTGCTGGAGCTCCACCACCCCTGCCCAAGCGTTTCAGTTTGCAATGCTAAAGGTAACACAATACTGGGAGGGACAAGTGTTCCTCAGCCAGAAAGGAAGAAAGGGTGGTACATGTTCCATATTAAAGATTCAGGTTTTAAGCAGAGGAGAGGAGATTAGCATGTTTCCAGCAGAAGAGAAAGTGGGGAGCAACAGCTGGCACTCCTCATGCCAGCAATTTAAGGATCTAGAGAAGCAGCTATACAACAAGGTCCTCCCAAGCCTTCTTCACACATGAAAACAGGTATAAACCCAACACTTACATTTGCAGTTGCCTCTAAAAATGCTCCCTACCAAGTGAGCTTTCCCGTGCGTGAGAGAAAAGCGGGGTCCCAGCATCAGCACCTTCCTCAGTCACTGCAATGGCTCACATGACCCAACCTTTTGAACTAGCTCATCATTTCTGAGGGCAGCTCCGAAGCCTTGCAGTGCTGGGATAAGGGACAGGATGCCAGCGGGGAAGGGTGACAGACAGGGATAGAGGCATCACCACCAAAAGCACTTCAGACATGAGGTCAGCCCTGAAAGTAGGCAGCTAATTACTCTAACCCAGAACCACAGGCAATATCCCCAGAGGGTTTCTATGGAAAGCCCTTACCAAAAGGAGCCCCAATACACATCTTATATTCATTTTACGCAAGGCAGAATAAATACTGGATCTCAGACACTTATCTCTGGCACACTACCAATATGTCTCAGCTTCTACAAGGGCTCCCACAAGTAGCAGAACAAATCTTTTATTTTGCTTTAAAAGAGAAATATAGGATAGTTGCAAAGGGAATAGCAGAGAACTCTTCTCATTTTCTTTACCACCCTCCCAACTCTGCAAGCAATACGAGACAGCCCTACTGCCAACAGCAGTGCCTCTGAACGTACATGGCCTTGTCACGCCAACAGCAGTCCTGCTCCTGCTGCACGCATGTGGAAGTGAAAAAAGGGACATTGAAAAGAAAAAGAAGAGCCGTGGTCATCACCTTCGTCTCCAGGTTCCCTTGCTGCCCACAGCAGTTCCTTGTCATTCCCTTCCAGGCAGCAGTAGGTTGCCAGGTAAGATCTGTAGGAGGTGCCACCACAGGAAGCACATCCGTGCAATTCTTCATGCTCTCATGTCCCTCTTAATCGAATTCTCTAGCCTAGGAAAGAAATCAAGATGTTAGACAGCTACATCAGACTGATCAGAAATCACCGGACAGGAGACTACAACCACCAGCCAGGATCACACAGCAAATAGGCAGCAACACAGAAACACTAGAGCAAATACTGCTGTGCCCACACCACAGGCAACGGTATCCTGGGTAAGATCAACAATCTCTTTAGAGCTGCCAACGCCTCTAAACATAACTTGGGCTTGAGTAAAACAGCACACAGAGCCTTGTTTTGAAGGCGAAATCTGCTGGTGAACACCTGCTGTCTGCAGAACTTCCCACAGTCTAAAGCCAGGAGCCAGGGTCAGGGAGAGCTGGTAATATTGAGATCAGGGCAGAACAACTCACCCTTAGTGCTGGGGCTATGAGTCCCTAAGGAGTTCTGAGCAATGCAACCTGTACAAACACATGTGCAAAGACCCTCTTGAGGATCCCTCTCCCACTGAACCATCCCTAGCAAAAACCACTGCCTACCCTGACACAATAGAGCAGTGATGCACTGCATTTAACTGATGACCCTTGCTGGAAACACAAAAGAGCCTTTACAGAGTTTATATTTCTAACCTCTCCCCTAATTCTAAAAGAAATGCAGTGTAACTGCAGCATGTGTCCTAAAACCCTCTTAAGTAAGACATTAATCACAAGACTGTTTAGCAAGTGAGAGCACACAGTCCGCTCAGAAAAAGCTGCCTCCCATAATTATCCTGCCTTGGGCAAGTTTCCAGTGTATGTGCCTGGCCCGGCATATGTTTCACCTGAGTCCAGCAGCTCAGGTTTCTGCTCTCAGCAGGGAACCCAAACACACACAGCTTAGGAAGAGGTCCCAGTATGTCCGTAACTCAAATTAATGCCAGCGTGAACCATCCAAGGACCCTAATGCATTGCAGTACACCATGGCAGGGGAGGGAAAGCAGTAGCATGAAGGAAGACGATCTGTGCAAATTATGGCTAATCCAGTCTCTCACTCAGCAGCAGTCTCACCCAGGCATCATCCCAGCAGGATCTTTTTCCACAACTACCAAATTAGCAGAAGTTTCTCACTGCTTTCCTTGGAAAAGATATTACAAAGACCAGTATTTTCACTTCAAATACATCTCGCTCGAGACAAATTCAACTTCCTTGATCCTCCTCCCCAAACCAGAGTTGAAGAATTGCTCATTTTTCCAGTGAGTAACACCAAAGTAGCTTCTACACAGGCTTTTTTTAAGGGGGTAGTTTTTGCAGCTTATCTGCTCTGAACCATTACACCTACTTTTTGACACAAACACACAGCTAATAATCTCCTGGTAACCAGCTATAAAACAAATTGCATTAGAACTACTGATAACACCAACAGCTAAATTCAGTTTTCAGAAAGATAACAAGCACAACTACAGAGAAGAGGTAGAATGTATCTGGATATTTGGAGAGGGGTTTGGGTTTTTTGGTTGTTTTGTGGCTGGTTTTTTTTTCCTCCTGGAGTTTGCCTTCATGAAACATAAAAGAAAGCAAGCCAAGGATGTGGGAGGGCTAAGAAATGCTCAAGGACCAGAAAGACTGAAAGCTCTCTAGGAGATGGCAGCTTAGGAATCTGGCAAGAACTGAAATGGGCTAGAAGGAGCAATACTGGAAGAAAGAGTAGGTTTCTTGGAGCTTATGGCTAGACAGGAATTTAACTGAAGAAAATGTTTTAAAACAACTTCAAGACTGTGACACCATTAAAACATGCAACAGCCTGTGGGGCAATCTCAGGTGGGGAAAAGCAGGACATGATAACCTTCACTCCCAGCCTGAGTGTTTTCACTTCAGAAAAACAGGCAGTGATGGACAAATCCAGCCACAGAACCCTGCCCACCAGCACAGCCTGTGCTTACCAAAACCCTGGCAGGTGGCCTCCTTAGGGCAACCATGGTGGCTCATGCTCTCCAAAAGTCATTACCACCACCATCCCAAAGTCCCCAGCACCAGCTGGCCCAGAACAGCACATGCTAGGGCTGCATGACTAGGGGACACGGGGGCTGGCAACATGCTCACAGCTGCTCCCTCCACTTATGGAAACCCTGTGCAGTGTTCAATCGCACCTCAGGTTTGTTTTCTTTCAGATTAGGGAGTTGTGGCAACCAGGGGAGATCCGCATGGGTAGGAGCTAGGAAGAAAGACCTGAGATCTCCTGGCAGCAGTGACCGGTTTCACCAGCTCCGCCGCCGATCAGACACAGACGAGGCGCTGAGCAGGCCACGCGCTGCCCGATGAGGGTCCTGACAGATGGGGAGGGCTGAGGCTCAGCCTAAACCCTGCAGAAGCAGAGCTAAGCCATGAGCAGAAGGGGTTGGGACAGAGCCCTTTCCTGCCCCGCAGGCTCCAAGGCAGCCACCCCACTGCTCAGCCTGTGGTGCATGCATGGCAGGCCATGACGGTCATGCCTGAGGGCACTTCACAGACGTGAAATGCAGGCAACAATTAGGTGAAAAATTAAGCATTTCAAACATCACCTGCAGGGCTTGACATGCCGTCCTCACCCAGTGTAAAATCTCAGCTCAGATGCTGCAAAGGAATAGTTGGGAGAAGAAGTAATTTCTGCAATACCTCAAAAATGTGAAACTTCCAGAGTGTTGTCTGCATGGACAGATGGGAAGAATCAAGCCAAATTAACGTCAGGAATTAATTTTAAAAGTATGAGTTAACATGCATTAATGACCTTGGTACACCCCCACATCTGTAGCCATGGTAAGCTTAAATTTCCTTCATTCCTATTCACTTCCAGCATGAACTAAACTGATTTTGATTAGGAGTGTCCACACTGAAACTTCACATCACTTCTGACATCAAATTTTACAACTAATCTTTAATGAACCTTTCTGAATTTTTCTCCTTAGATTGCAAACATACGATCCTCTATTTACCTAATTAAACAATCCATCCATGAATATCTAATAAAATAGTTACTCAGTTGCACTCCCTTAATAACTAGGAACACTTCTCAACCTTAGAGCACATAGTTCAACTGAAAGATATGGGTGTTTTGCGAAGTGATTTACAAAGTGAGAAGTTTCCAAAACTGAGAGTGGGAAAGCAGAGGTGAGCTACACCACACTGGAAAATTTCCAGGTGCAGATTTGAAGGAGTTTCCCTTTGTTTTTAAAATCATACTTCTAACCACACTTGAAATTGCTGAACCACATCCACAGGGCTTAAAATAATTCCCAGTCCACACCCACGCTATTATATATAAAAGAATAAAATAGAAGACAGAATTAGTGACTGCTCTGAAAGCCAGCAGATAGATCCAAAGAAAATTAGATTCTTTCCATGCAGCTTTCCCTCCTTTCTGCACTTTTCAGACCCCTCTGTTAAAGCAGGCCATGGTTCACGCACACATCACACGGAGCCACTGCTCAGTGCCAAATATACAGCACCTTTTCAGACTCCTCCATCTATAGGTGAGCTGCTCAGCCTGCAAGATTCAAGACGGCTGTCCTTTAAGCACAGGTTAAATTAAATTCGAAGAGCCTGAAAAATGCCAATGATCCCTCACTTTGTAGGATGAGCAGAAAGCCTGACTAACCCATCACACAAGGCATTCCTGAATTAAAGTGGCCTTCCAGCGCTGCTCTTCTTTCCTCTCCAGCTGGGCACTCCCACGTCTCTCAAAATACCCTTTCATGTCACAGGCACAAGCAACACCTATTTCTATCAATCCCATTTTTGCCTTTGGGAATCCCCCTGCCTCCAATACTAAAACACATCCAGGGGACTATTTCATCTCTGCTCCCGACTCCTTCAACCTGAATCCCATCTCTGTTCCACCAAAATCTGCCCCTGCAGCATTTGTTGGAGATCCCTTCCATGATGCCTTTTGTTCAGAAAGGTGAAAGGCAGCTCCTTAGGCAGAGTTACAAACTCCACAAAATACCAAGCTCTGGAAGGACTTTGTTAAGATACAACCCGTCGCTCTTTTATGATCTTCCCAGGAAAGCACTATTCTTTCATGAACATACCCATTTGTGAAAAGTGAATTTCAAGACTGCAGGAACAGCTGTTAATAGGAAACAGGCTTCATATTCACAGACACCGTTATCTGGATGAGAGCAAAATCCATCCAGCACCTTCTCGACTCTCATAAAACATACATATTTCATGTCAGGCTCACCTGTGCAACACCAGCCCAGAGAAACCAGAACATAACATTTCCATTTCTGCAACATTTCTGCTAATGTACCTCACAAAGTGCCTAACGCCCTGATAATTATTTACACAGAATCTCTGCTGGACAAATAAGAGCTGGGTGAAGAACTAATACAAATTTATATAAAAAATATAAACAACATAAAAAATATATAGCTCCAGAGAATCATTCTAGAATGGTTTAGGTTGGAAGGGATCTCAAAGATCATCTTCTTCCAACACCCTGCCATGGGCAGGGACACCTTCCACTAGACCAGGCTGCTCCAAGTCCCATCTGAGCTGGCCTTAAACACTTCCAGGGATGGGGCAGCAACAGCTTCTCTGGGCAACCTGTGGCAGGGCCTCACCATCCTCATAGGAAAGAATGTTTCCCTAATATCCCATCTAAATCTACTCTCAGTTTGAAGCCATTCCCCCTTGTCCTGTCACTCCAGGCCCTTGTTAAAGAAAAAAAAAGGCCCTCTCCACCTTTCTTGCAGGCTCCCTTCAGGTACTGGAAGGCTGCAATTAGGTCACCCCAAATCTTTTTCTTCTCCAAGTGAACAATCCCAATCCTCTCAGTCTTTCCTCATAGCAGAGCTGCTCCATCCCTCTAATCATTTTGGTGGCCTCCTCTGGACGTGCTCCAACAGGTCCATGTCCTTCCTGTGCTAGGGACCCCAGAGCTGGAAGCAGCACTGCATGGGGGGTCTCACACAAGCAATGGTGAGATTACCTTTATCCCAGCTATTACAATCTTGTATGTCTAAATTTCTAATTTCTTTAAGACCCCTTGCAAGCACAAAGGATGGCAGGATTACAGGCAGGTCATCAGGATAATCAAGAATTTACACAGTTATTCTCCACCTCTGTACCAAAGTAATGTTATGTATGTATGGATGTAGTTAAGTTATGCAGAACTAAACCTTTGGGGAAAGAGAAGAAAACCCTAAACTCAAACAAATAAATAAACATTAAACAACCCAACTTATATAACAAAGGATCATGCTCAAATTTTCAGTCTTGCTAGGCAATGCAACTCAGCATGAAGGTTGAGCAATAAAGAGATTTTTTTATTTATTTATTTATTTTAAATGCAAACTAATTGCTTTTGAGGTGCTCTGTGCCTCAGCTGCTGTGTTCAGAAGGCACAGAGCTTGCACACTTTCCTGAGGATTCTGCATTACAAACAAACGTAGGGGTGGGAAAAAAAAAGTCATTACTCTGGTACTGCCCATTAAATGTTATTCCAAGGTAAAAAGCAGGTCCTTGAGACGAGCATGAGGAAACCAGGACTACAGATTTCTTTTAGTTCCCAGGAGATCCATTTTAGAAAGCAGCTATCATTGCTGCATAACTGCCATGGAAATTTTTATTGTCATCCCATCCCAGTGAGCATCACCACACTCTCCCCACAGACTCGGGACTCCGTTGGCACACACAGGTTATCTGCAGAAAATCCAGTGAACGAAGTCAGGCTGATTGGAACACCTTTGATTTCCTAATCAGCCAAGTGCTGCACCACAAAGACAAAGGCAAGCCGTAATGCATATTAATAAATTAATCCCTGCTGTCAGCAACTGCTATTTTTCTGCAAAATTTTACAGTTGAAAATCCAAACTGCTGCAGCCATCCTAAGAGGATGGATGCAACACTGATGAGGGGAGCATTAGCTTGTTTCCCTCACCCCCAGGAATCCCAAGCACAAGCCAGGACTTCGTGATGAACACTTCTGCCAGTGCCACGGGACCTGCTGAACAGCTCAGTATGCACAACACAGCCAGCCAGACTGGCATCCTGTGCTGAATGCTTCGGGTTCTCCACTTCCTCCAGCAGCACCGAGGTTTGCACCAGCACCAGCTTCCCTCACTTCATTTGCAGTAGCTGCCAGTTCCCGGGGGGAACACAGATCAGGAGCACAGAAGAATGTCAGCACAGTCTGGCACACAGCTCTCTTCTGCGTGTACCAATGCACCATTCCCAGGCAAAGGAGTCTGGGGCACAGGAGACAATACACAAAAGCAAAGGCCTCCCTGCACTTCAGCATCCTGCTGGTAAACGGGGGGATATTCTGTGCAGTGTTTCCATTTTAAATAAAGGTCTCGCAAACAGACCTTTTTTTAGCTATTACAGAAAAAGAAACAGCCAGATGCTATGTTGCAGCTTTCTGCACAACCTCTGCCTGAGAACGGACATTGTGGTAACTTGTGAGCAACAGACCACAAGGAAATATTTAAGAACATCTGATGACTTGCTGGGAGAGCTGAAAGTTCAGAGACACTCCAAGCCAAGTATCTCAGGCAGCTTTCAAATGCTGCAGAGGGACCAGCAAACCCAAGCTAAGCAGAGGCACCACTTGGAACCTGCTGAGACAAAACCAGAGGACAGACTTCCTCTGCTCTGGTTTCACAAATCCCCATTCTGGTTTCACAGACAAGCTCCTGGACCATGTGCAGTCTACTGGTACGTGCTGGGAAGCACAAGTACACCAGAACAGGCACTTCTTGTTGCTTCCCAGCATTCTTCAAACCAAGGGATCTATCCTGCAGAGCTGAAATCATGACAGGTAGGAATGGGTTTAAGTGCTGCCTTAAAACAACCGAGTCACTCTTTTGCAGACCTAGTTCTGGATTCTCCTTTTTATCATCGTTCAGCTCCTCACTCTGGAATCAGTAGGAAAACTCATCTGTAAGTGGAACAAGCAGATGTGCATTAACATCAATATCATCAGTGACTCGCAGGGAGCGGTTTTACGGAAGAAGCTTTGGGTTTACATCTCATTTAAGGCTGAGCTTGCAGCACATACTTCAGAAAGGTAATAAAACTTCTTTTTTACCTATAAGCAAGTGGCTCAAATATGTAAGTTTTTCCAAGGTTTTTAATCACACAAGTGATAACAATGATCTCTGTTGGCTAGACATCTAAGAGCACCTTATACTGAAAGCATCTTATTTCATCAGCACAATTATAATAAAAAGAACATTCAAAGGGACCACTTATATTTCACACTTCATTGACAAGTTACCAGTCAAGCAGCGCAGACTTCAAGCACATCTGAAGTCACCAGAAATTTTAGTAAATCTCTACATAATCTCAATGAAAATGTTCTTCAAACACAAAGATCTCCAGAAGCTGGGCCACCTTACACTCAGAAACAAAGCCCATTCTTGCTGAAGCAGTTATAGTGAAAGCTGGAATATGTAGGTCAGCAATCTAAGAAGGGCTATGGTTAAGACAAAGTATCAGATTGATTCATAATGCTCTTTGATTGCTAATCCTGTGCATAATTGTGATTTACATCACGCTACCAAAATCTGAGAGCTATGGAAAAGATTTGTGCACTTTTTAGAAGATCATCAAGACAATTCTGTCTGATCTTTCACTGTGAAATTTATGAGTGTTGAGTAGAGAACAGGAAAACGACATTTTCACCAAGAGCTGTGTGCACCGCTGAGCACAAAGGGAGGAGGACCATTACTCAGTGGCATCATTCCTGCCCTTCCCAAAGCTGCCAATGCAACAGATCAAGGGTGTCAGGAGAAGCACTGGACATCAAAGAACTTGAGTTCGAATACCTCCTCCACGTCAGTCAGCCAGCAAACAAAGGACAGGACAACCTGACATGGATTTGGGCCAGCACCCATTACCATCCTCCAGTTCTTACAGCCTGGAGCAAGACAGGAGCTAGGTGAGATATGTGCTGCTAAGTGCCTGTGGTTAAAGGCGCCAGTACGGGCAGTGCCATGGACACACTCCCTCCAGCACAGGGCTGCCCTTCAGTGTCCCTCCGTCCTCCAACAGAGGCCAGTAGGGACATAAACCTCTGAATATACAGTAATCTGCTTCTGCAGCAGTTTCTCTTGCACCACTGTCTCAAGGACAGAGTTAAGATACGAAACATTACAAGGTGCATTTGCTTTGCCCTTCATTAGACCACCCCTGTCCACCTCATACTGGCACCTCTAATTCCTCCCACGCATTTCCCATTTCTGCAGGAGATGACTCTGCCAGCAGTCACTGCAAACCAAGGTTTAAGTACTTGCCTATTTTGTCCCTAGAAAACTAGGTCTCTGAGAACGACGATACACCTTCATTTCCACTGTTTGGTTTTAACAAAATTAGAGTATTTGCAAACAAACAGTAGCCACCAGAGCAAGCAACTTGCTCATCAGAGATTCATCAACACCTTTGTGTCAAGGAATTAGGTAGAGATGATCACATATTTCTCCTGTTTTCTGAAACCTCACATTTGCTGCCAGCAGAAGACACATACACGCCCAGCTGAGCACTGCAGCTCCAGTGGTTACACGGCAGCTCACTGCACTGGGGGTCCATCTCCATTTTCAGGCAAGTCACCTCTTTTGTCAGAGGCACACATTTTGGCACTAAATGAAGGAAAGAAAGCCAGCAAATAGATTTATGTGGAACCAAGCTGCACTCCTGCATAGCTGTCCTGTCCCCAACACTGACAGCAGCTGTGCCAGAGGTCCCCCAGCACAACACCTCAGCACTGCGAAGCTGCTTGTCTCTGCAGCACCATCACCAAACCAACTCATTTGCTAAACCATAAGGAAATAGATGATTTACCTGGACTCAGCACCTCCATCACCTCCAGAGCAGCAGCTTGTGCCACAGCAAAGAGAGCAGTTGCCCAGAGCAAAGGAGCCCGGGAGACAGGCTGTCTGTTCTCAGAGGTCCCCAGGTCTGCTGACTTCAACCCCTCAAGCCCTCACCCTCCAACATTAAGAACTGCAGCTCATAAGGAAAGTTTGCCTCATTAGACACTGTTGGCCTCTGTCCCAGGGGCCTTCTGGGGAAGATTTTTCCTGGTAATATTCTTCCTCCTAAGGAACAGTTAGCATCATTCCTATCTATATGAACTCCTCACTTATTTAAAGCTTCACCTAAACCTTCCCTGACACAGTGATGAAGCACAAGGGATGTGTGTTTGTTACCTTGTCCTGGACCCCAGCAGATGAGGGCAACTCTCCAAGATGCACAGCAAAGCTCAATAAAATAAATGGTTTAGCAGCAAAACCCAAGGACAGAAAGCTGTCCCTTTTCCCCTCAGGAACACACCTGCCCCATTCTGCTGGGGTCTCCTTCCACAGACTCCTCTCTGAAAGCAGGAGGATGATGTAGGCTTAAATCACTGTCCTCCATACATTTAAGGTTATCCCAGCTCAGAAAAATGATTCCACAATCCTTTGTGTGAGGAGCATTATAAAATCCCGCTAGGTTAGCTACCAGTCTTTAGGCAAGTGCAGTATTGTAAGCATGCCACTAAAGGAGGAGTTGCACGTAGCAAGTTAGATTCATTCCTCACATATTAACAGGCAGCTCTGGTTTCTCACTCCCTCACAGCCAGGAAAATGTCCTGCTAGATCCAGCTGCCCCACGATGGCACCTTTCCGCTCTCAGATATTTGTTTTGACACTGTCCGTCGTTAGATCCAGTTGCAGCAAGCGGATATGGAAACAGCAAAGAGCAGCAGCAGTTCCCACTCCTTCAGCCCCTGCTCCCCTTCTACCGCCCTGATTTACCGGGGGCTCATAAACACAGCAACAGAGATTTGCCCTGAAACAAAAGCCTAGAGCACGGCAGAAGACACGCGTTATTCACTCTCTCTGCAGCCTGATCTGCTCTGCGCTATTAAAAACGAATGCAGCTACTTCTAAAATTACTCAGAGCGTGTATCCCTTGCTACAACTCGCAGGTCCGTGCGGGCTGACCCAGGCCAGCAAGGATCTGTCAAAATTTAGGCGATGGTAAGCGCAAGCCGGAGGGAAGGCAGGGGCCGCGATCTGCCTTATCCCCCGCCCATCCTCTCTCCCTCAGTGGCGGAACCGCGCGGGCTCCGCGCTCACCACCGACTTTTGTGCTGGCAAAGCCCCGCCGAGCGGGGAGAGAAGCTGGGGCAGGGGACGGGGATGCCAGGGCAGCCACGGCCGCACACGTCTGTCGCTTCGAAGTTTATATTGATGGGGTTATAGGGATAAATAATAATAAGAATTAATAAAGTTACGAGTTGGCGCTCGTCCGCCGGGCGCCGCTCCCCGGAGCCCACCCACCCGCGCGGGTCCGCCTCACGCCGAAGCCGAAACCCCTGAGGGCGGCGGGGCCGGGCTGGGCGCGGCCCTTCCGCCCTCCCACGGCACCTGCGACCACGCCGGCCCTTAGGCCAATGCCTCTGTCCCGCCGACCCGCCGCCCGCTCACCGCCAGCCCGGCCCCGCCGTCGCTCACCACCAGCCCCGGCCCCGCCGCCCCTCAGCCGGTCCCTCACTCACCGCCGCGCCCCTGCCTTTGTTGCCCGCGCGGGCCAAGGCATTTTAAGGCGCTGAGTGGGGGGGCGGGGGCCGGCCGCTCGGGGGAGGTGCCGCCGCCGCCCGGCTAGCTAGGCTGGTACGGGGCATCCTTCCGCACACCGCGCCGTCGTCCTCCCACCACGGCCAGAGCTGACGGAGGGAGGGAGCGGTGCCTCTGACCAGGCCGCCCCCAGTTACAGCACAGCCCAGCCCAGCCCAGCCCAGCAGCCCCAGCCCGGGCACCCCTTTAGCCCGGGCAGCGGTGACACCAGGCTGGGGAGGGTCTCGCTCGGTGCCGCACGTGTCCCCACGCTCCGCAGCACCCTCGGGTGGGAGCCCCACCGCTGGCCCTGCCCACCGGCCTCGGGGATCTCGCTCTGGAAAGGCGCAAAAAGCGATCGTCCCCTGTTACTGGCACGGGCAGAGCTGCCATCCAGCTCCATCACTACGGACTCATTTTGAATAGACACTGCAGATACGTCAATACTTCATTAGCGAGTCGCAGGCAGCCTCCCCCAGCACCTATTTTAGGGCCGCCCCGGGAGAGCCCTCTGGCCTACGGCTCTCTTGGGTCCGCCGAGGGATGGCCGTGGCATGGAAAACGGGGCACACGGGTACTGGCTGGTTTAAAATTGCCTCAGCCTTTAACTACTTTCAGCCTCTTCCCTGTCAAACGTACAAGCGTGAGCAGGGATCTGTGCATGCAATACATTTTGCCAAACTGTGTATTAGTCAGCGTCCCGGCAAAGTAACCTGATTATTGTGATCATAAAAGCTTGAACTCTGGGTCCTGGCCATGCAAGCCAAAAACAAAGGTCCTGCTTAAATCAGCACCAGTCCCCATTGTGGGCAATCAGGGCTGCAGGAGATGGTACATTGTACCTATCCTGGCTGCTGCACTTCCACTGCTCAACTGGAAAGAGCAAGCAAACTGTTTCTGAGGTGTATCCATGTTTTTCACCTTGAAAGGTGTCAGCATCTGGTCTGGGGTTATATCCTTCAAGTTTGTGTCCAAAATCAGCATCTCACTGTGCATTATTCCCACCTTGCCTGGAGACGATGTTCTGCTGCACAACGTACCTCTGCTCCCACTGGACAAAGCAAAATCTTCCCAAGGGCTTTCCAACAGCAGAGAAGATGAAACATCTGCAAGGACAGGTAAAGTTTTTTTAGATAAACCCTCAGGAAAGAAATAGCCCACAGTGCTGTTGCAGAATGCAGGTTCACACTGTAACCCCATCCTTTCCCCAGGTACTCCCGTTAAGGCTGGTACCAGTCTGATCCAGGCTCTGGGGGGGTAAAATCGAAGGGGGAGACACGGCTTTCATGTGTGATGCAGCCAATTCCTGGTTGGAGAGGGCTGCATCCAGGAGAGAAGCTGGATAAGGAGCTCTCTGCAAGCAGTTTGATGCACTGCCTGGGAGAATCAGGGGAGCAGATTCTTGATGCTTGCCTGGACCAGGCTGGAGCACAGGGCTTGGTCCTGGACAAGTTTACATACAGCACCCTGTGCGCTTCCGGCCCCTTGGCTGAGAGCACTGTTGTTGGAGCATGAGCACCGGAGCTGAGGTTTCACAGCAGGCAGACACTTTCCTGCACAGGCAAAGTCATTTAGGGTACTTCCTGGCCTTTCTAAGCTGGTTAAACTTTACATATATGCTGAACCCAAAGGCAGATGAGTGTCTGCAGCTTCTTTGAGTAGGGATCTAAGTGAGACAGGCAGCTGGCCAGCCCACATTTACCACTAAGTGGGGTATGTTTATGTGGATGTTTGCTCGGAAAGGTTTTAGCCTGGGCCAAGATCCTTCACTGAGCATCTTCCCAGTCCTTTTGCACTTAGATTGTGTGGAGGTAGGTACATGCTGTCCGTGCAAGGAGATGCACAAAAGCCTCCTGCCCTTCCCTTCAGGGGCTTCAGGTTGGGAACACTGGAGTGTTCCCCTTTCTGCCTCCCCCTCCACCCACTCCTCTTTCGCAGAAGTCCCCTTCTTGCTGGTCCTTGGCTCCATCTCAGGTTCCTTCTGGGCTGCACTGCTTGCAGGATGGATCATAACAAGTTCACCTGCCTGGATAGTACAGAAATCTCCAAACTACTGTAAGCAGTTCCCCTCCCCTCCTGACACTGTTCATCCCTCCCTTCTTTCTGTACCAAGGTTTCAGACCATGACGGTGCCAGAGGAAGGACCACACATGGCAGAAGGAAACCTTCCCCTACCTTTGGAAATGCTCATAAAATCTGCAGATAACTGAAAACAGTCTGCTGGAGTCCAGGAGCCTCTGGGGGGTGGGGGGGGAACCTCACCCACTCACCTTGCCATGCCCCCGGGGAAGCAGCAGAGGAGACCACAGGGGAAGCAAGGGAGAGCATCCAAATTCCGGAGAGATATGCTGAGCTGTGCTGGCTTTTTCAGGCTGATGACTCCTACCTTCCAGCAGAGCTTCTTTATGGAGAACAAAGCTGGCATCAGCATCTTCATCCAAGCCATTTTTTCCTATGCTGCAGAAGAACTAGCAGTTCAGGGAAAAGTGCTGGGAGTCATCGTCATTGTTCTCTATTTGTCACTCTGAAGAGATGAGCAGACTCAGAAGAGAAACAGGATAAAAAGGTGGCTGTTGTCCTAGTGTGCTCTTGTCCTGTATAAACCACATCTCAATCCAGTTCAGGGATTCTTGTACCCCCTCAGCGTTGGCAGCTGCTGCTGGATGTCCCAGTGTTACTGATTCTCCAGATTCTCCAGTGTCCAGTGCCCTCAGTGGGTTTGGTGGAAAGCAGCAGGCACATCTGGGTGCTGGCTGAGAGCTTTGCCCCCAGGGCCATATGCATGTGACTTCTAGTCATGACTGAATCAGTGGGAAGGGGGCACAATTACCTGTGCATTGCTAGAAACCTCCCAGATGAGCACTCAGCTGCTCAATGAAGTAATTAATATTTATGCTTCATGCCTGCTAATATTAGAAGTTCGGGAACGGTAGATAATGCTTTTATGGGGCTGTTAAAAAGAATCTTCCTCAAAGACTCCTTTACTGAGAGGCCTATAAAGGTGGGTTTGAGTGTCTTTTACATGAAAAAATATTTTGTCACATCTTCAATCCCTTAATTCCTTGCTTAAAGCTCTAATAGCTTTATGATAAAAAGTTGCCACCTTCTCAAATGCTTGACCTGATTGTCCTTGAACTGCAGGAAAACCACACATGCTTGGGCAGAGCAGTTGCAGAGAAGTCCCACCATGCTTGGGATGTGCAGTGGCAGAAATTTTCTCCTGAAGCTTCTGGCTTCAGCACAGTGAAACCAGCTAACAAAAAATATTGAAACTAATCTCAAAAACCCACATTGTCCGTCCTTGCTGCCAAAACCTGCATTCTTGACAGAGGTTTGTCTAACGTGGTCCTAAAAACATCTATTGGTGGAGACATGCCAACCTGTGTCTTTTCCAGTGCTTATTTATCTTGCAGTTGGAAAGCTTCTCTCAATGTCTTTTCAAAAATATTATTGCAATTTTCCCCTATTCCCAGTGGGAGATCAATTTACTGCCTTACTCTGTGGTAGTCTTTTATACTCTTAAAGGCTTAACTCATCTCCCTAGTCCTCCTTCCACTGGATTAACCAATGCTAGTTCACTCCGCCTGTCCTCACAGGTCACATTTTCAAGTTCTCCAGTCTTCCTTGCTGCCCATCTCCAGTTCCTCTCCAGTCAGGCTTTATCTTTTGACACCTGTCCTGAAGCCTGCCCTGGCTTGAGCAGAGGGAAAGGGTTGGATGGGATGTAAAAGTGCCCTTCTGTCTGCATTCTCCATTTCACTTCCTTTGCTCACAGGGGTGTTGTTGGCAGCTTGTGTTTAGCCTGCTATGGTCTGAACTGACCAAGGATTTTTTGGGATGACCAGTGCCCAGCCAGCCCCTGGCCAGGATTCCCAGGCAGCAGCAGCAGCCAGACCCCTGCTCAGAGAGGGATGCTGAGCAGAGAGGAGCATGATGCCACTCAGCCTCCTTGCCCTCCTGCACACGTTTCTTCTCCTGGCCCATTTAGGAGTGTTGGATTCTTGCACAGGCAGGATAAGTCTTGTTTTCTTAATTCCCATGGCTGCACTTTCCAGACAAAAGTGAAGAAAAACAGGAGTTAGACCACGGTGTTTCTTCCCTTGGCCAGCTGCAGTCTCCTGGGGCTGAGCGAGGCCACCAGAGCCTGTGATTCATTATGCCTATGCTGCATTTCTCTCTTTTGTTGGGACACTGCTATTCAATAAAAATGTGATGCATTTGACTATGGCAGAAACGGCAGACTCCAGGCAGCAAAAGCAACCAGAAAGGAGGATGTGTAATCCCTGCTGGCACACACACAGTGTATACACACAGCAACAATTAGGCAGGTTCAGTTGTCTCAGATCACAGTCTCAGATGTTATAAATGCAAGTCCACACACAGCCCAAGCTAAAACAGGCAGATCCCATTTTTTTTTCCTGGAAAATTCTGTGTCACTGAGTTGTCTCCTATAGAAGAAAGCAAAATCTCACTCTGATCCGGGAATTATCTGTCTGCGAATGGGTAGCACAAATCCCAGCAGCCTGTGGGCCAGGCTTTCTTCTGCAATTCTACTGCACAAGCACAGAGTTTAGGGTGGCACAGCAGCCTCTGAACTTGCATCCTCCCTTCATCTGTCAGAGGAGGGAGAGGGGGCCAGAGGCTGAGCTGGGACGTGGTTCGCCAGGGATGCACCTTTGTCTGCTCAGCTCCCTGTCAGAGCAGCCCAGGTTCCCCTTTGTGCTCAACAGCAGGAGCCAAAGCTTGAGGGGAAAGTTAAATACATGTCAGTTTAAATACACGGCATGTATTAAATGCAGCAGTCACTCCTCCCTCTGCCCAGACACCTCATGTACCAGGGCTTGGCAGAGTGCTGGATTCACTGCACGATCCAGCCCCTAACCAGCAGTCTGAGCAGAGCCCATCACAGCAAGTCACATAAGTGGGGTTTTCTCCCATGTAGTTTTGGTCACAGTGACTGACCACACTTGTCCTCTGCCTCCAGGGGCCTGTGCCATGGCCTGGGTGCAGCACAACCCCACATACACTGTCTTATAACCTCACTGGGCTGTGGTTATAATTTCCCAGCAATCTTGTAGGCACAGCAGTGGGGCAGAACGGCATAGGCAAAGACACAGGTAACCCAGCCCTGTTCATCTCCCACCTCCTCCCAGGCTGGCACAGGAGGAGGTTGCTCCAAAGCCAGACCGTGATGCACAGCAACATGCCAATGAGAAAAATCACACCACTCCCTTTGGTGTTATGTTCCAGCCAAGCTAAAAATAAACTGCAGGTAGCATTTTCTTTGTTTTCTTCACACAGTGGAGAAGATTCAAGTCTGAACAATTAAGACCTAAAATGATTCCTGCAATCAGCATCCTAACATGATTATGTACACTGCTGGTGTCTTCAGCTTTTTCGTTCATGAGTATAAAGTGAGGAAGAAAATAGCATTGAGCGCTATTTAGGTAAGAGAAAAATTCACATACTTTTAAGCTTAGCAGAATCAGATTACAAGTGACATTTTTCCCCTCACCTCTGCACGTTATCATGATCATGGTTAAAAAACTGTTAAGTTAGCCTTTCTATGAAAGAAGAGAACTTCAGCGGGAGAACTTGAGGCCCTTGCCGTTGCTACAGAACCCGCTGTCCCCCCAAAAACAATTTTTAGACTAGTTAAGTTCAAGTGTAATCAAAACATCTTTAAATTACTTCTTGCACAAAGCAATAAAGCAATATCATGAGTGTGGAATAAAGTCCAGTGCTACTGACCCTGTGAGCCATAAACCTACAAAGGCAGCGGCAGGAGGCAATCAGGATTTACCGTGTGAAGCTGTTTGAGTAGAAAGGGACTGGGAGTAGTGGTAATTTCTCCCAAACTCATTTTCTGGAGGTGAGGTGTACTGCAGCCCCATCAGTGCTCTGGAGGAGGGGGATGTCTTCTTTGGAGCACAATCAACAGTTTGGGAGGTCAAGAGATGAGCAAGAGAAATTTCCTTGGTCAAGAGTAGAGTTCCCCGGCCCAGACTCATGGGCAAGAGGAGACTCCTTGCAGAATCTGTGTTATTTCTCACAGATGCTTGTTTTTTCAGGCTGGCAGGAAGAGTGCAATTGCCTGCAGCTACTACACGGTGAGTGTTCATTCCTGTGGGTCAGCAGAGGTCAGTGGCCATCCTTTAAAGATTTCCTGCCTGCAGAAGAGCTGCCCTTCCCTCTGCACACATGGGAGTGTAGCCATCAGACCCAAGACATGACTGTCAGCAGTCCCCAGTCAGACTTTGGTTGAAGATAGCCCAAAACTTTGTTTTTGTCGTGGTAATCCAGACTCTGGATATCTTTGGATTACCTCTCTGGCTCAGCTCCAAGAGCAGCAGTTTGCTTCTGTGCAAAATCAGCCCAAATCTGCCTGACTTTGCACTGAAGCAAGTGAAGAGCTTTCACAGGCTCTGCTCTACCACAGTGTGGGGTCTCTTAAGTGTTTGTGTTTTGGCTTTTTTTTTTTTTTTTTTGGAGAGGGGAGGAGGCAGCAGCCTTCTCTGTGGAGGTAAATTGCACAGCCCTGAAGCAGTAACACACCAAACCCTGTGCTTCTCCTCTCTGTACTATAAAACCACCACAGGTCAAACATAAAAGCACATCTGACATGGTCACAGTGCCCTGAAGTTTTGCAGCGTCTCTATTTTCTTGCCCAGAGAAATATTCTGAGCCAAAAGTTGCTTATACAGGAGTGTTATAATTTTGTCCTCTTGTCCTCCATGAAATGCAAACAAACCACATGGCTCAAAAATCAAATGAGCTTGATCTGGGGCTGGCTGGCTTTCTATAGCAATTAGACTGTGGGCAATAAACCATTTCATTACAAGGCACTCCAAGGTCAGACCCCGAAGAAAAGATCTGACACTCTGGTCAGCACCTGCCCTTAGTGGTAACATAATGTTTTAATGAAAACCAAGAACTCCAACATGAAAACCACTCATTTTGAAGTTTTTCTATTGATGAATTTTAATGAAAATATTTGTCTTAAAGTTGTTAGGGAAAAAAATACAAAACACACAGCAAAAAACTTAGTTAATGGAAAAATAAAGTCAAGGAAACATTTTAAAGTAGTTCTCATCGGGACAAACTCCTCAGAGTCCTGAACAAAGAAATGCAACATCTCCTAGTAAGGAACAGTGTGTCCAGACTCTCTTCTTCTTACTCTATCTGGTGTATGTATGTGCAGAGTTGAAGAATGTGCAGAGTTGAACTCAACCCAGTAAGTCTAAGAAATCTTTAAAGATACATCAAAACTCAGAACAAGCTGAACAGAAAAAAGTGGCCTTGGCAGAAACCATTTTTAGTTTCATCTGGAACACAGAGTGTTTTTTGTACTCATCATGCGATCCCAGTGTATGCAAGGAGTGCTTTGGGTTGGACTAGGGATTTTTGGTTCTGCTTATGAGAGGGCATCACCTCTCCACGTTTCTTGTCCATGGCAAAGAGACACAGGGATGATGGGCCTTGCGCAGGCTCCACACTTCTGCAGGGTGTTCTCATCTAATCGATAGAGTTGTCTGACTGAAATTAAAGCAGAGCTGAAATTAAAGGATGTATTAGACAAGGTTTAAGAAAAGAAATTATTGCTTACCTTCCTTTTTAGTGAACTCATGATAAGCCAGCTGATGTCCAACTATACGCTGTTCCTGCCTGCTTCTACAAACTCTGTGTTACCCTTCGACCCCTTCTTTCCTTTAAATCCAGAATGGTGCTTTGAATTGATGAAACTGTAAAATTCCTTCCTGAAGTAATTAGCTACCTGATGTTGGGCAATGCTGTGCTGGAAAGGGCATGGCTTTCCACTGTCCCTAGCAGGGAAGCAGCAGAATATTTTTGCCACGTGTCATTGACATTACAAGTTTGCAATTTCCCCTTGGTCCTCCTGGGTATAGTTTTATTATCGTATCTGTACCTACATCCTTACCATGCTTTACACCTTGAGATCCTGAACTGATCTGCCAACTAAGTACCTGCATTTTAAGTCCCAAATGTGGAAGTTCAGGGACAGATTTTACAGCCCTTACACTGTCGATCCTGTGTCCGAGACACTCCACCACAGTCCCACCATGATGTTGCTCAACACAGCAACATGCCACAGATTCTACATTTTTAAGATTTCCAGAGAACTGGTTGGGGTAGTGAGCAGTATTTGGTCACTCCTTTTATGATGGTTCATTGGAAAGTCAAGTTTTTTTTCTTTCTCATTCTTGAGCCTGCTATTAAGAGGATTTTAAGATCAACAAATAAAATTCTTTCATGTTCAGTCTTGATGTTGGTTTCCTGAAGAAGTGCAAGAAGAGGTTGTTGTATAAGGGTGCTGGAAATGCTGATGACAGCATGTCCTGAGCCCATGCTACACATGAGACAACAACAACTGTGGATCCTTGTTTGAGAAAATCCAGTAGGGGAGGCAAGGTATTCAATAAGATGCAGCTGTCTGGCATGCTGGATTTTTAATCTGTGTCCAAATTAGGACTAAGAAGAGCTCACTCAGCATCTACTTCAGCAGCACCTGGAAAGCCACTTTCCAGGAACACTGATGCTTGTGATACTTGGCTGCAGTTGTAGCATCACAGCAAATTTACTCCAAATGAGCCCTGGTGTGACAAACTGGGGACTGGGACTGAGCCAATGCTCACCCTGAGCCCTGCAGCCTCGTGTTCTAATAAAATATCTGGAATTTCTTCTACTACAAGCATAGCATAGAGGTTGTCAGGACAGCTTGTCAATCCATTACTGTGCTTTAACATCAAGATGCACTTTCTTGGGGTTGATTTCTGAAACACTCAAAGAGGAAAAGTCTGTTGTCGCTTCGGTGACTGGCAACTGCATGACTCCCACATCTTTGACCACTCCCTGTGTCTGCAGTCATGCTGCTGCCCCAGGCTCGTAAGAAGAAGGACACCCAAGCCCACCAACACCCACCTCTCCTGCTGCCTGCGTGGAGCCAATTAGGAGTGCAAGACAAACAGCAGTGGATTTACACAAGGCAGCAGCACCCCCAAGCCGATGGCTGTTCCTTTTCAGCCTCTTCCCAGGAGCAGATGGAA
Source organism: Manacus vitellinus (assembly GCF_001715985.3). Lineage (NCBI taxonomy): Eukaryota > Metazoa > Chordata > Aves > Passeriformes > Pipridae > Manacus > Manacus vitellinus. The sequence goes on from NW_021940687.1 coordinate 120,175, forward strand.
TGCAGCATTTGCCTCAGTACCATTTCAGCACCACAGCATCACCAGCCGGTTTGGTACTGCACTGCTTGGGTCGGTGCCCTAGGAGCAGCCAGGCCCTGCTGTTCTCTTACACCAGCAAGAACAGGCTCCTCTCTGCTGCCCCTCCTGCCCACTGCTCCCAGAAGACTCCCCAGCATTGCCACTTGTGAAAAGGATAATTTAAGTTTTCTCTCTTTAAAATTCACAGCATTGCATGCTTTTTAGAGCAATAGTTGTCCTTCACTATGCATCCCATGGACTCGCTCAGTAGCACTAGTTACTGTATGACTGCTGGTTTCTCAGAAAAAAAATTGGGAAAGAGAAGGTGACAAAAGCAGAAATAAAAGAGAAAAGCAGCCTATCCAGACAGAATTTTAACCCCCCTATCAGAGGTGTGGCTCCACTAATGCTGTGCATTTGGTGCAGCACAGGCTCAGGAGATACCCAGGACTTCCTTTTGAAACATCAGCAGATTAACTAATCAAAGTTATCAAAATAAAATATTTGAACTCTAAGTTATACTGGTTACATCTCTGGGTCAGGATCTGAAAAAACTTTTTCTTTTCCCATTGTCTTGCAAAGTGCAGGCTCTGATGGCTGGGCTGTCTGTGCCTCAGCCCTTCCACATCCTTCGTGCTTCCCTTCTTCCCGAGGAGGGTGAGGAGATGCTGCAGAGGAGGATGGGAAGGGGATTGGCTGCAGCCACAGTTGTTCTGGCACCAGGAAGGATGCTTGTACAGGAGGATTCAAGGGGTCAGAGAAGAGGTCTGGCACTGGCTGCAGGAGAGAGCTGTGGAATGCTGCTGATGGCAAACCCTGCTCTGCAGGATGCACACTAGCACCAGAGCACTTATGGTAAAGCACAGTATCCCTAAAAGCACCAGAATTACTCTGGAGACCCACAGTCCACTGGAAACCATGCATCTGAGGCCAGAGATAAGTAATGTTTATATTTCTGAAGGAAAACATACACAGGATTCTTCTCTGACCTTGAGATTCCAGATGAATACGGAGTCAGGGCAAATAAAGATGTCACTGGTTCATAACCTATGTACAGGAATTTCCAGAGAATTATTTACACTGACTCTGGTATATCTACCTGTGGGAAAATACAGTTACAAGCAAAGCATTTGGGATGAAGTCCTGCAGTCCTCCTTCCTCCTAAACACACCCTGCCTGTGCTATTTGCTTTAGAAGTGTTTAAATGAAGGTGGGTGGAGGCCTCCCAAGCATCCACACAGCATTGTCTTAGCTGGTGGCCCTTAACACTTCTCTGTTTTTGTACACAATGCCCAAAAAACTCAAGTACAACTTTCCATTTAGTACTGATGTGCTGGAGAAACAAAATCCTGGATATTCTCCTAGTGTGGTAGCAAAGGCAGGAGGGCAGAGCGCTGGTGTGACCAGTTCAGGTGCAAAGCTGCCTGTGCTTACAGGGAGGCTTTTCTGAGTTGCCTTATTCATGGCTGGTGTGGGGACGTGTTCAAATTGCCTGATACAAAGAGATCTCCAGCCCACAGCCTTGACTGTCCCTTGGCATGGAGAGTTGTTTTCAAAGCACAGCCTGGATGCCACCCACCTGCCCCCCTACAGGGCACAACTACCTGTCTGCAGATGGCCATGCCTGCAAAGCAGCTGCACACCTTGGTTTGAAGCACCAACCCTTGGCTCTTCATCCCTCACTTGCAGCTGCCAGCTCAGCTCTGCTGGACCTGTTGCAGGGCAGGGGGAGGAAGGCAGTTCCTCACATAGTGGATGCACCTCCTCAGACAGAGGAGGGACCACCTGATTAAGAAGGTTTAAACATAATGTGGAAAATCAAACAAAAATACCGTCTCCTCTTGGCACTGACTTAAAACTATTGTGTCCTCAGCTCACTGAGCACCACAGGAGCATCCCACCCTGCACACTTCCTGGTGATTGCTGCTGCTGCTTTCACTGTAATTCTTCCTTGAAAATTAAAGAGAGATTCTTCTAACGTTGAGGAAAATGGCAAACATTTTCCCTTCCCTGCTCATTTCCTACCTCACTTCCCTTTCCAGTCACTGAAGCATGAATGGTGTATCAGAGGAACTTCAGCCTGTTCTTAAAACAGTCTCCATCTCATCCACTGCTTTCTGCAACACTGACCCCAGTTACTGTCACCTTAATATTTCATAGTACTAACAATAACCCTACTGCTCTACCATCCTTTGGATGTGTAGGATCATATTTCTTCACCGTTGCTCTACCTATTTTCTTTCACAAGTTTTTGGTGCTGCCTGCGTGGCTCACGCTTTCTTGATATATTTTATTTTTAATGCCATGTCGATTTTCTCTTTCATGCATTTAACAACCTTGTCCCTATAGGTATTACAGCAGCCTTCTCTACTTTCTTTTACCATATTTCCCACTTCTTCTAACAAGGAACCTTTCAGGCTCCTTGCACTGTCTTGCAAGGTGCCTCTCTCATATCTCCAACACTTGAGCTCTTCTTTTATTTGCTCACTGTTAGATTCTCAGTTGCTTGTGGCTCGATCCTATCTCCATGCCATATAGCCTTTCCACATGTTGTTTTCATGCCTGCCTCCTGACCACCCCCATCAGCTGTGAATGTAGCTTTCTGAAGCATTTCTGGACCTTCAGGCTCCTTGGCTCTGCCCTATTCACCATGCAGCCTCTTGCCCACACTCTCCCTGCCAGCCTGGCTTCACTCCTTGCTCTTGGCCCATCTCAAACTCAGAACATCCTGTTTCCATTTAGTCATGGGCAGACACAAAATTTCTGTCAATGACAGAGGCCAAATCCCTCTCTGGTGGGAAGCAGTGACTCTCCAGGCTCAGGCACAGGTGTGAGCACCGTCATGGCCAGCTCAGGAGCTCGGCATCCTCCAAGCCCATCCTCCCCACAGTTGTACAGCTGATGCAGAGGTGCACATGATTCAGGCCAAGTCCTCTCCTCCTGCTTGTGAGGGCAGGATGGCAGCAAAGGCAGCACATCCTTTCCAAGGGACTTGCATGGAGACAGCCCCAAGGCAGGGGAAGATAGAGATGGCATAGATCCCATGTCAGCCCTCACTCCCGTGGCTGTGGTCCCTTTAAGAGCTGTGCAGCAGTTCTTCCAGAGCTGGGGACTGCCATTCCAAGGATGATCTCCTGCTAGCGAGATGGCTTGTGGCTCCAAAAGGAGGAGGGAGGAGAGCAGTGGTATGGATCCACATGCTGCAAGATATGTCAGACCATGCAGTGCTCAGCAAACAGATGCTCCCCATCAACTCTCCCAGGATGTCTGCACAAGCATAGGGTCCCCAGGGACAAGGTTTCCCCTCTACAGGTAGTGCTGTGATTAACTTTCTAATTAAAGGAGAGGGGCAGAAGATGTGCCCTTGCAGCCTGCCCAGCTAAGAACACAGAACACAGACCTCCCCTGTCTTGCACTGTTCATCACCTTTTGCTTAGAATTCTAAGTGTCATCAACTCTATTTGCTTAGAATTTCCCCATGCCAGAGAAGAAATGTTGCTTCTCAACACTTAATGAGATGAAAGCTCAGACCATGCCTTGCTACTTCAGTCTCCAAGGGTATCCTTAAGGGTGGCCTTCCACCTGCAAGGCCAGCAATCCCTCTGCAGGAGTGGTTTCACCTTCTGGGTGCACAACATCCACTCCCTTGATGCTGGCATACTGATGTGTGCTGGCCCCAGCCCAGGCTCTGCCCCTCAACAGTTTTGTCAATGCACATGAAACTTTGTTCACAGTAACTGTCCTCTCCACCTGTTCTGGAGCTTTATCCTTCCATCTGTTTCTGTACAGACAAGACACCAACTGCAAATCCACAAACCCCACAGCTCTAAACGGGAGCTACCCCTGGTGTCCCTCAGCCCACATCTCTTCTTTTCCAAGACACAACTTCAGAATCAGATGGGACTGGGAGTCTCTTATGTAAGGGTGTGTGAAGGGGAAGCTGTGTATTGAGAAAAGATCTCACAGAAATGAGGTTCACAAGGGAAGACGATTTCTGCATTACCTACAATAAACAGGAAGCAAAGACTCACTGTTAGGTAAGAACAGCAAATAACTCTTACCTTTTCTCAATAGCCAACTGAGCTCTAAAAAAGGGTTTGGCCTCTTACCATTTCCTGTTTCCATGGTGGCAGGGTGCATCCCCCGCTGACTTCTCACAGCAGATTCAGCCCCTGGTTTACTGCAGGGAGTGGTGGAGCCAAATGTACCCAAGTGGAAGATGTGTGCTCACCAGCCTGTGCCATGCAGCAGAGGGATGAGCACCAGAGCCCCCTCCACGTGTCTGGCTGGAAAGAGCGAGCTGGCCTGGACAGAACCTTCCTTGAAAGAGAAATCAAGCTTTTCCAAGTCTTCTTTGAATGTGTTGGCAAAGGGCCACCTGCAGCCACTGGTCCCATTCCCTCATGTATGAGTGTTTTTACTCACAGGAGCCCAGAGGCAGGGCCAGGGTTAGCAGAGATCCGTACATACGTAGGAGGAGGCTGTGGTTTTCAGTCCCATCTGCAAGGGGTTTGTATTGCAAATTCCAGAAGGCTCCAACTGAAAGGTGGTTTGGGTTTAGAGCAGCTGTTGTTATTTCAGCGGCAGCAACCTGAGAGAAACATGCAAATCTTTCCCTACATTTTATTAGTGACTCATCCTAATCACGCTGCAAAGTCCTTCCCAGTGACCATGATGCTGCAGGGGACAAAAGGAGCGGGTGTAAACATAGGAGATGGAAACAGGTGGAGAAAGCAGGTATGGAATGTGGTAGAGAGTAGCTGTAAAATCTACTCTCTACCTCAGCTTCCCCAAAATACTTGTGACAGTTGAAAAAGATTCAAGCAAAAATTTCAGTTTTTCAAGGAGGCAAATGGCACCTGAAAGAGAAGAGGAATAAAAGCCACATTTTTTTATTTAATATATCTACATCAGAGGCAGGAGGTCTGTGCAAAAGGTAAGTGGAGAACAGTAAGCAGGTTATTGTAGTGTGCTACATAGATTTTGAAGATATTGAATTCATAGATTAAACTTTGAAAAATGTTGGATTTAAGAGAAACAAAAGGAGCAGGAATCTTGCGAAGAAGCTTTTATACACAGCACAAATACAGCCAGATTATGTGTTCTCTTCTGGAGGTCAGGGTATAATGGGCTCAGAAATTTAAAATGGAGGAAGAGATTGCCAGAATATTCCTCCTCAAATATAGAAACCCAGAGCTGGAATGGGGCAACATCCACAGGTTGTGAAGGAGTGGGGCTGCAAGGCTGAGTGGGAAAGCAGAGCAATAGCGGAGCAGACCAGCACGGAAACCACAGGAACATGCCAGAGAGGGCAGAAATAGGAGCTCTGGGGAAATGCTTCTTGCAAAATCCACACTGAGCAAAAAGGCAGGAGATGGTCATAAGGAGCACAGAGATGGTGGGAGTAAAGAGAGGCCAGGACAGAGCTGCCATGAGTGCAAAGTGCCCAGACATAACCTGAGGGAATAGTTAAAGGAGTCATCTCAAAGAAAAGTGAGAGACACAATAGAATAGGTTCCTTTTCTATGGAAAATCAAAGGATGACATCCCTTGCCTGTGTTCAGAGCTAAATAAGTATTCAGAACAGACATTTCCCCATGCTTAGAATAAGAGGTTATATTTGGTGGTGGGGCTTTTCCACACTGGGGGCTTCAGCTGACTTCCTCCAGGGGCAAGAACAACCAGTCTCACCCCAGCTCATCACTCCACACTCTTAGGAAAGCATCGCCTTAGGAAACAGCCATTTGGACTGCAACCTGTGCCTCAGTCCATGCACACAGGGTGACAAGGGACACCATGAGCCTTGGGGCTCGTACGAGTAATATACTGAAGTGCCGATAAGCAATAAAAGAAACACAAGCAACACAAGAAAACTTCATGAGGCTTCTGAAAGACTGCTTCTGGTGAAATACTGCTTCTAGTTTTAAACCCAACAGCAGCATCTTAACAACCTTCTTAGAGAAAAGAGAAACTGGGCAGGGACTACAGGTGAATTCCCATCCATTGCAAGGGGTCAGCAATAGGCCTCCACCTTCAAAACCAGACTCACTGGGAACAGAAAGTTTCGCCATGAAATGCAGCATCCCCAGTCTCTGTGCTGCAACTGTTCACTCTCTGGCTTCCCTGGGTAAAATAAAACAGGGGGAGGTACAAGGGACAACCTTGGGAAAGCCCATCCCCAGTTAAGGAGCAAGAGAGGCTGTGGAGGAGCTGGTAGCCCAGAGAGGATGGAGTTGAGCAATAATGAAACCAAACCACAGCAAAGGCTTCTGTGCTCTGCAGGTGACTCACCAACTGACTGGGGCAGCTGCTGAACCGCTGGGTTTCACAGCCCACTCTGTAAAGGAAACAGCAGGAGGGTTTCTGTACCTGAGTCTGGGTCACCACACAGCAGCCTTGGGATGCACTGATGGAGAGAGGAGCTGCAGCTGAATCAGGTTCCCACTGACACTCCTTTACCACCTCTTGTCACCAGCACTTCTTTACCCACCTATAGTAAATCTCATCATGCATAAGTCTGTCATTAGCCATAAGGGTTAATTTGTGCTGCCCTCTGACTCTAGCAGTGGAAAATACGATTCCAGTGCTGCCAGGCTCATGTCCTGCTCAGGACTGACTGCAAATAACAACCTGAATGTGCAGAAGGTGGGGAAAACCCAAATGCTGGCTGAGCAGTGTCAGAAATAGAGGAGTAACAAATTGTTGAGAGAAGCTGGGTAAAGTAATGAGGAAAGGGAAAGAAGAATATTTCTTCTTTCATGGCAACATGGCCAATGCTCCTCTTTGATAAGCATGTAGGAAACCTCCCTGCAGGTGATAGAGCTGCTCTGGGAAGCAGGAGAGCCAAGGTTTGGACCCATACAGCCAAGGAGACCCCTGTGTCCCAGGTGAGGTGGCAGGGGTCTGTTGCAAGAAGAGAGCCACTGTGGTTAATTTAATTGTACTTATTCTACATCAAAAAGCAGGTAATCTTAGTCTCGGAGAAATGCTTCAGCAGCATCCCTGGGGCTACATTTTATCTCCATCTCAGAGTGTCAGAAACATTCTGCATTTTGGAGTCATTGCAGTGCAGCCAGAGCATGCTGTCCCAGAGGGAAAGGCTGGTATAATGCCTTGCACTCACAAACTGGAAAATGCTATCAAGGTAGCAAATGCTTTGTCAGGATGGTGGCAGGGTCTGCTGGGGAAATGTCATAACATTTTTAATTAAAACACGAAGACGCTCCGTGAACAGCAGTCACCAGGGGATGCACGCAGAGATGCTGCTTTCCTGCTTCTCAGAAACAAATACAAAAAATGACCAGACATGAAGTCAATTATTTTCAGAGGTATCAGAAAAGGCACTACGCACCAAGGGGACAGTGGGAGATGCACAGAGCCCAGAAACAAAAGCGATACAGTGAAAGATGACAGAGCCATTGAGCACAAAAGCACCCAGATTATCTCCAGCACACATGCTGGCACTTGCAGGCTCATCATAAACCTCAACAGTAGAGCTGTGAGCAATTATTTCTGGTTCAGCTGGATACAAATATTTGCAAAGAGCAAGCCAAGAGACAACAAACAGACAAGCCATGGGGCTCAGGGGCCAGATTCTTCCCCATGTCTCTCCGTGCCCCCAGAAACCCAGCAGGGACAGCAATGGCACTGGCATAGTCTGCCCATGCTGGTGGCCACTTGGGTGAGTGAGACCTTTGTTTTTGGAAGGCAGGTCAGTACTGCACAGCCATGTAGTGCAGGTGACGTCTGTGACCACGTGCCACCAGCGGTCCCCTCCAAAGACACCAATGGGAAGTTTGCTTAAGGGTTTTCCAGCCAAGAGCAAGTGGGATGAAAAGGGCCTGGGGTCAGCAGGCACCAGTGCTCTGCCCTGCCTTGGGAGAATGAGGCAATGCCACAGGTACTCATTCCTGCCTCCAGTCTGCAGCCTTGATCCAGCACAGGAGTGGCTTGTGCCACAATAGGAATTAAATTACACTTTTTAGCTGAATCACTTGCCCACTTGCAGTCCCAGATGGCAGGTCCTGGGGTGTTTCCCAGGAAGAATACCTATATCATACCTCATTTTGATTCTCTGAATTTCCTTAATCTTTCCTCTTTGCCTGCGGGGAAGAAAAAGTCCCTTTCTCATTCCTCTCCTGTCAAAGAGACTCTCTCTGATGTCCCTTTCTCCATCTGTGAGCCAAGCAGAGCCTCATGGATGCAGGCACATAAAAGGTAAAAAACTAAAGTACTGGGGAGAATTTTCTGCTAGGTGAATATGCGTAGCTGCCTGGAAAAAGAAAGAAACAGCTTAGATCCTTTTTGTTTTCTCTCCTTGATATTCAGAGAACCTCTGTGTCATCTGAGCAGAAACACAGCAGGGAACTGTTTCTTGCTTTGCCAAAGCAATGAGAAGGAATAGTCTCTGTTAAAGACACCACACTCGTAGGGATTATAAATACAAAAGGAGACGAAATTATCCAGTTGAACTCAATCCACAGAAAACACTGCGGCGAGGAGCAGGAGGAAGGGGAGTGCCTGGCTGTGGGCAACAGGCCAGGCATGGACATATGAATCACATTAAAATCCTATAAAGGAGCACCAGAAAATGTGTTTTATATAGAAGTGCTTTCACTCTCACCTGCCTATCTCTACAGCTGTTGCTGGAGGAGCCTCCAATGGTGCCAAGGTGGCAGGATCTGAGACCAGCACACCAGGGCACCCTGAGGCTCACAGTCAGGGTACCCATCCTGCCAGGGGAGGCAGCCATGGGGGCATGGCAGGAGCAGGAGACTGTGTGCAATTGCAAGAGAGTTCAGGACACCTGGTTTGCCTGTGGGTTTGGTATCCGGGGCCCAGTCCCACAGGATTTCTATGTGGGCATGGAAGCTGTCGCAAGCCCAGATGAGTAGCATTAAGGGTCTCATGGCTGCTGCGTGCCCAGAGTGAAGAGTCCCTGGCATCCAGCCATGACTGAGCACCAACTCAAGGGCAACAACACAAACCAACGTGTAACAACACAAAACATGTTTTCCACGTGTATTTGTAAAGGTTTTTTAAAACATCAGGTCATAGCAGAAAGGAATGTTTCCTCTGCCCAGGCCAAGCTGCAAGTATGGAGGAGCAAGTTCTCACTGGGGCTGCTGACACAGCCCACTACAGTGAGCACAACGCTTGGAACACATCACATCCACTCCTCCGAAGTTCCTCAGCACGTCTGCTGTGACAGAGTGTTGAGGCCCCCAGTCTGCTCCCAGGCTGCCAGATCTGCCTCTCCACTGTCACGTTCACCTCCTGGCAGCCTCAAGGAAAGGTGCTGCAGCCACTTGGGCTGGGAATAAGAGCTGCTGGGTCAGCCAGCTGCTGCCTGCACTGCCAGACATGCTTTCCAAAAAAAAGGTGCTTTCCAAAGCCAGAAACATATTCAATGTTATGATGGCTTAGTGAACTGGCATTGTTTTTCGTATGAAGAGAGGCAAAGTCTGCAGTGGAAGCAAAGTCATTTGATTCCAGAAAAAAACCATCCCAATTTACTGCTAAAACCAGTCACAGTTTGGCTGCTCCAGTCAGGAGAACAAGCACTTATAAATGAATAATTGAAGACATCATAAGCCTTTATTAGCCCTACAGCAAACATAAATGCCTTCTGCACAGCACTAAGAAATGCCCTATCAAAAGTGTCACAGATGTGTGGTTTCCCAAAGAGCACTTTGGGATAATTTATACAGTGAAACTCCCAAAAAACCCACAGAGTAATAATTTTTTATCAGATTTATAGTTTCTTGGTGTAATATGCATCACTCAGATTGCGCAATGATATTTCATTTTATAGACAATATAAGATTCCTTATGCCTTTAACCAATCACAGCCTTGCTTCTAAGTGATTAGATTTTGAAAACGATGGGAAGAAACAAGCAAAAACTGTTGCCCCTTAGCACCTCCCTGGTGTTGTCAAACAAAGATCATTGAATTTGAACACAGACCCTCTGGAAGGCAGGCAGGGACCGGTTGCCTGAGCTGAGAACACAGTGACTCAGTCTCATTGGCAGCTGAATGACAGTCTGAGAGAGTCCTGCACTGGGAAAAGAGCTCCAAACTCCAGCGGGCCAGTGCCAAACCCACCCCTTGCCCTAATGTTGCATCCATCATGCTGCGAAAAGCAGGGAGTCAGCTAATGCACGGCAGAGGTTACCAGGGCCAGTGGCTCTGGATCAATACCTTAGTGGATGGAAAAACCATTACGGCCAAAAATTATTCTTGTGAATTTGCATAATGTAAAGAACAGTGTGATAGGAGGGCGTTATCTCCCCCAGGGGCTCCTGTCACCGCAGTGGTGGTGTGGCCATGAATAGGCTGTCACCAGGCAGTGCTTCCAAACACAGCAGATGAGGGCTGTGGTTTATGGAGCCACGAGGAGACCTGCCTGTGCCATGCCTGCCTGGGGCTCCATTCGGGAGGAGACCAAGTGTGCACCAGCATCCCACACACCTGCCTGTGGTGAGAGCAACTGTCCTGTATTTTCAATGGGGGATAAAAGGGATGGAGGGAGAGAGAGGGAAAGAAAATCCCTTTGTGAGGAGTCCTAAATCCCAACTGGCTTCTGTGGGGAGAGCTGGGGGTACCCTGAAACCCCAGCAACAGGAGCCCCAGCATCCCATGGCCCCTTACTGCCTGCACGGGGCCCCAGCATGGGGCCACCAACCCAGCCCCAGGCACTGCTAAACCACTCAGGGTTTTGGGGCTCCACATGCCCCCCCCCCCTTTTCCATCAGACCCAGAGCAAATACACTCCTGGTTTGTGCAGCTCCCTCAGACACTCCAGCAACACCGCTACCCCAAATCAAGAGTAGTGGGTAGAGAGACTGAAAGAAAAAACATGTCCAGTGATGGGGAGTGGTGACCAGGGAAAATGGTGCCATTTCTGTTCCTCAGCAACCAAAAGTGATGAAAAATAGGGGACTGGGGGGGACAGGCTGAGGTAGACTGGGAAGACCATGGTAGTTGCACTGGGATTACCTCCATCACGTTGCACAAATGTCGTAAAGCCCCAGACAAACCCCACAATTCTCCTCTTCCGTTTTGTTTCCAGCTGGCTGGGGTCATGGTTCCCACCTTACTGCCCACCCAGCGGTAGGGAAAAGGGCGTGGCTGCCCCCAGAGGATCCTACTGCTCTCCCCGAGGGCGGGGGCTCTTCGGGGGTGTCCCCGGATCGGCAGCGCTTGGCCGGCCGTGCGGAGCCAGGGTGGTGAGCACCATCTATTGTCCAAGCGGTGGAGGGGCTGGCTGGGATACATCCTCTGAGCGAAGGAAACCGTGCTTTTCCTTGCCTGAATGACTCAGAAATGCTCTCCTAATAAATAATTTCTCTACTTCGTAAAACTGTGTTCTCGATGAACGCAAGTACGCTTCGGGGGGCTGCGCGGTTATCAGCTGCTAGCTCTCCTTCCTTGCCTGTGCTGAGCTGCTCATTTTAATGGGCGTGTGGAAATCTCATTAAATACCTCATTAACAGCTCAGCCGGTGGAGCTGAGCTGAAGGGGAGAGCAAGGCAGAGGTGCACTCTCAAGTACCTCGTCGGAAAGATGCGATCACTGTTGGGGAGTGAAATCTGGGGAGGCCATTTCGGCAGGGGATGTTACAAGGGAGTGCTGTGCATACCAGATCAATGAGGTTGTTATTCTGCTCCCTGCCCTGTTTCTTCCCAGCCCAGAATGAGCCCCAAAACAAGACCAAATTGTGCTGAAAGCAGACAGTACCTGGCTCAGCTGCAGGCTGGCATGGAAGCAGAGGGGAGGTGGATGCAGTCGTGCATAACCCCCTCCCCAGGGCTTTGGCTGCCTTTCCCTGGCCTGCCTGGGGAGGCAAAAGCAGCATCCTGAACTTGCAGTGCAGAAACAAGTGCCCTGGGAACAGCTATAACATTAATAAAAGGAGCTTTGAGCAGTATTTACAGGGCTCTGTTTCCTGGACAAATGTATCTCAATGTCCCTTTCGGCATGAGAAACCCTGCTGCGCCAAGATCCCTCGCCAGGAACCAAGCGCGGATCCCCTGAGGCCAGGGAAGTTTATTTGCAGTTACCAAGAAGAGAAATACGCTGTTGCTCAAGCCTGGCAAGGAGCTGTTCTGTCCAAGCTGCCCATCACAGGGAAGAAAAGAGCCCATTTGTCTGTGTGAAATGGGCTGAGAAATCGGTAACCCCAGTGCCGAGCAGCCAGCTGGATCCGTGGAGCACAGCCAGAGTATGGCGGTGGGTCCCATGGTCCTGCAACCAGGGCCAGGGTTCCCCAAGACCACCAAGTGGGGTGTGTCCCCTTGTCCCTGCTGGCTTCTGGTGGACACAAAATGCTGGCTCAGCATCCCCACCATGTCATGCACCCAGAGGCCTCCTGTCTGCCACCACCTGACCCACATTACCGTCACCTTGGGTGAGCAGCCCCCTGTGTACAGCCCAGCTGGGCTTCTACATGGCCCCAAAAAGCCACTGTCCCCTCCTGTAGGCTGATTCTGCCTGCACTGCACCCACACAGCTGGCCTTGGCCACTTCTGCCAGGTCTGCCTGTCCCTGCACCTAAGCTGCCTCACTGCACTCCTGTAGGAGAATCTAATGGGAACATCACAATCCACAAGTTTGTAGCAGGAAAGGCTGCGCTGCTTTGCTGTGCTGATGACCCCTGTGCCTCCCTTCCATCACCATGGGGACATGAATGGCCACAGCAGCCCAAAGCCATGCTGCACAAGGTGCATCCACCAGCACAGCGGATCCCACAGGAGCCAGGCTGATGGAGAAGGGGCTGAGCAACCCCCAAGGGCACAATAGACCAGGCTGACATACTCCAGCCTGCTGCAGGAGCTGGAGTTAATGGAGCTCCTCTACTCCATTAATAATTAGCCACTAGAGGGAAGTACAAGGCTGTACAGGGAATGGTTTGGGCACACGGCAATGCATTGCGTGGGATCACGGGCAATTGCAGTTTGTGATATGAGGCCTTACGGGCAGCAGCACCTGTTCTAAAGGCCATTTTACTGCTTTTTGTTTGGAGTTGGCCCCTCAGCACTCACCACTGTCTTGCACCCAGTGCAGGTGCCCATGTGGCAATGGCAGGGATGGGCACAGGGTCTGTCTGGGTATACGAGTGGACTTGGCTGGAGCTGACTGCAGTGCCCTGGGATGGAGCCAGCAGCGCCCTTGGCATGGAGGCTGCGGACCCTGGCATGGAGGCTGCAGTCCCTCTAGGGCGCACAGGCTCAGACAGCACCAGAATAGCCCAGAGCAGCAGGCCAGCCACACTGCTGGACAGCATACACAGCTCTTGCTGTTTTTAGCAAAGTGGGGAATGTGTGTTGTTTCTGGGACATGCGGTATCCAGGGCCAGAGGAAAGACAAGGGAGTGGCCTGGTGTCCCGGGGGGACAGTGAATCAGAGCACAGCAACGGACAGATCCCAGAGGAGGAGCCCCAGCTCTGGGGCTGGAGAGGGGAACAGCCATTTTGGGAAGGGACAACCAGTGGGACAAAGGTTCCCACGGACTCTGCTCCACAGTGGTGCTGGCTTGACCCTGCTGGGGGAGGACAGTGGTGGGCAGCTGAGGGCTCCTGTCCCAGCCCCATGGCATGGATCCTGTGAACAGGGCCAGGTTGGCCTGGGCAGCCACCAACCTTCTGCCAAGGCAGCCATCTCAACCTCCCTGCGACCAAAGCAGCTTTCTACCCCTCAAACAACACCAGCAGGGATTGGGACTGCACTGATGGAGCACAGCTGATAATGAGCCTCCTGCTCTACTTTATTCCTGTTTATAGAGGGCTAAATATAACTTCGTGCTTATTTTTAATTCTTAGTGAAAGCTGTGAGCCACAATCCATCAAGTCAGTTTTGTGTTTTTCATATGGACTGGCTTGCATCAGATCCAAGTGAGAAAACACATCTAGGCCCAGCACAAGGTCTGTAGCCAAGTGAGGTTCGGGCAGTCCCACACCAGAGAGCTGGTGACCACAGGGCAAAGCAGAGAAGGTATTGCAGGACTTGTGGGCAGCAGCTTTCTCTGTGCCAAAACACTCCCCGGTCCCCACCAGAGCTGCTGCCCCTGGGCAATGCCCACAGCTGTGGGCACTGCTGGGCCAGCCCACATTTGGTGGCAGGTATTGCTTGTCACCAGGCGGAGCCAAAGGCATTTTAAATGTTTTCCTATCACACAGCCAGAAAGCAGGTCCCTGGATTTTACAGTATTTCCCTCTGCAGCAGGAACAGGAGCCAGCATCAATCTGCAAACCAAGTGAGTAACACAAAAAACCGCAAGCAAGTGTGCCAGAGCTTGTATCAGCTGGTTGTACCCCCTGAGATAAACTTCCACTCCTCTTCTGGGAGCCAGGGATAACATTTGGAAAGCTGTTTGATGGACCACTGAAAGGTTTATCACTGTGGTATTTCCCCGGCAACTGAATTGAAAGACCATTTGGTAATTTTAGCACTACCTGTTAAACACATCAGGTCCAATTCTCAAATCCTAGCAGCCTAACAAATACCCCAATCATACATTTTGGAGTTCAAGCCGAGAGCTGGCAGGGAAACCAGCCTTGTCTTGCTCACACCCAGGGCAGGGGCAGCTGAAAACCTCTTGCTCTACTGCAAAAACAGTTCCAGTTTCAGTTCCGTGATCCTGCTCCTCCATTCATTGCTCAAGAGACTTCAACAGAAACATTGGCATCACACACACACCAATGCACACATAGGTCTAGAAAATCACAGTTATAACAAAACAGATCCAACTAGATCACTGTCATATTTTACTGGGGTTGCATGACAGATTGTTTTAAGTCTCAACATTGCATGGAAGAACCATCATCCGACAAAAAATAAAAATATTCTTCAAATGCTGGACTAAGGGCTTGACCAAAACAAGGCAGGCAATATGCAGTTATCCTGTGGCTCCTCCCTTTGGCACCTTCTTCTCAGGCTTAAAAATTTACCCTTGCTGACTCCTAGCTCTATATATGAGAAATTATTTATATGCTCATGTATACATCTTTTTAGTCCCTCCAAATAGCCAGGTCTCTAAAATAACTCAGCAATTCAGAATACTGCCCTGCTGACATTCACTTGGATGACTTTCCCCTCTCAACAAGGACACCAGCTCCCAATGCCCAGTTGCAACAACACACATCACACTAATTTTTCCTGGTCTGGTTTTGGGAGCCCAGGTTTGCTAAGGTCCCACCGAGCTAACCTTGAAGTGCCTTGGAGCAGCTGCAGAGGAAAGCCTCTGCTCACCGAGGTTCAACCTCCATTTTGGAAGGAGACAGGCACAGGGAAAAAGGGACCTTGTTTTCACCTAAAGCCAAAAAGCAAGATAGGCGGAAAGCCATCCATGGGGCTGAAATTACTCCAGTTATTTACAATAGCTCTGGCACATATCTGGCTGCCTTAAGAAGAAACCCTCCCCCAGTGCTGCCTTTCCCCTCAGGCAGCTTTGCCCTTCTTTGGTGTGGCAGCAGCCTCCAGGCAGGAATAGTTCTTGCAGTTAAAAAGGGAAGCCAGAGCTTGTCAAACAATAATACACTTATGAACACATTGAAAAATCCCATGTGAGTGCATTACTGCAAGGCTGGAGACACACTTTCTCCATCAGCTGCTAACAACATTTCCAATCTGCAGAGAGCAACAGGCTGAGCTGGACAAGCCCAGTCCTGGTCAAGCAGGCGTTCCCTGTCACACAGGCTTTCCAGCAAACCACTGCTCTTTCAGTTCCTATCCAGTTCCCAAACCTATCTTTTCCCTCTAAGGCTATCTTCACAAGCTATCCCAGTGGATTATACAAGTGGTCCAAAACTTAAGTGATGTCCAGGAAAAATTAATGGGAAAACCCAAGTTTTAGGTCAGCATGCGCAATGACAAATGGAAAATGCGGTGTCTGAGCTGACATCTCCCTGTGCCCTTAGGGATAGCGATGCGATAGCCAGACCTCATTCTCCAAAGAGACTGCAGCAAGCCAACTAGGACTCAAGGCAGCTGGTAAGAATGATTATTTTTTTCCTCTTACTAGATTCAGGATTTTCTCTTCTTTTGGGCTAAATAAAACAGACAGACTTTCTGTTCGCAAGAAGTTTCCTTTCTTAGGGTTATTCTCAGAATAGCTGGGGGAATATTTTAAACCAAGAATAGCTGATCTCCATTAGATTCATACTCCCCTTTTTGGAAACACTATTTAGAGAACAAAACTCCTAAATCAAAAAGTAGTCAGGAACAACAGTGAAAAACCAGATGGCTATAACAGCAAGTACTGCATGGGCACCTTTCAATTCACCTCTTTCCTCAAAGACTCCAGTAAAGATTGGGTTTGCCTCAAATATCCCCAAGTTGTATCAATTCCTCACCAGAAACTTGCACTACCCAGATTTAAAGTCTGAACCGCCTGGAGCAAATCACCACTGGAACATCAGCAAAATCTATGCTATGAGTAATTACAAAAAGAAAAAAGCTTGACAGTCAAAGCCCTGGTTAATACCCTTTGAGGAAAATGCTGTAGTGGGAAAACAGATGGATTTTTGGTTCTATTTTGCACAGAAAGGTGTGGATTTTTTGAGTATACAATATTTATATAGTGTTATCTGAAATTTAAATTCTGAATCATGATCTGAATCATATAGCACTTAGGAATGGCATTGTTCTTATGGATGATACTCTGGTTTCTGCTGATAAATGAATAAGCTTCATATAATGTATATGAGCTTTTGATATAGCAGCTGCCAAGGGAATTACTGAAAGCCACCAAGAGTACTGAGTTCATCTATTCCTAGTCCAAAAGGTACCAGTGACATTCAAATACAGCAGATTATTTCATGTTACACTGATGAGCATCAGATGGAAAACCAAAAAGAAATGGGTAAGACAGAGCAAAAGGATGTCACACCTAAACCAGAGTCCGAACTAAGAGCTCACAGACACAGCTTAAGACTTTCCCTTTTTAAGATATGCCAGAGAATTACTCGGCTTCTCAAACAAGCAAACCACCTGTGCTTGAGTCAAACTGTAGCAAAAGTAGTAGTTCTATCTTTCTATCTGGAGCAAGCTGGCTGGGCAGCTGCCAGAAAAGCTCCCTGTAGCCCTGCTTTGGGCTCCTCAAACCTGCACTGCTTGCGACTTTATATGAGAGGTTTATTTGGCACCAACAGAAGACCTGGCACACCGCTAAAATCGTAATGATATTTGGGTTCTAGGAAGCTTACAAGAAAGCAGAACTAACCCCATCGCCCAAAAAACACAATTTTGAGGCAGATTTTTCTGGATCGCTACCATGTTTTAATGCAGTTAGATGTCCCCAGACAGCCTGTGCTGATTTTGGAAGGGTACATGAGCCAGCGAGGACCTGGAAAGGGGGGACAAGGGTCCCTCTGCTTAGTGCCAACCACTGGGGCATGGCAAAGGGGCTGTGTCACAGTGTGCCCAATATACACACCCTTGCTTGCCAACCCAAGCCACTTTCAGGATTTATAGACATCTGTTTCCCTGGTCCCCCCTGGTTCATGGACAATCAGTATATCCTTTGCTGTGAAGGGGCATTTCAGTTCCCAAAGTACAGGGACACAGAAACACTGCCTAAGGCTCAGGCTGTGGTTGCTGGACCCCACAGCACCCTCAGCCCCAAAACTGCCCTTGAGCCAGGGCACCAGCCCCATCACAGGGTGTTGTGTGGCTGCTGGATTGCTGGAGCCTGGCCGGGAGGGCAGGGGTTTGGGGGTACCCTGATTTTAGGCACTGCCCACCAAAGTAATTAAACACAGCTTTGAAGTGTTCTTCAAAGCCCCCTAAAAATCCTGCAAAAAACTGAAATCACAGCAACCTCTTTGTTACTGTAGTATTTTAACCCCAGCTGGCAACTGAACTCCACACAGCTGTTCACACCCCATCCACAGCAGGATGGGGGAAAGAGAATTGCAATGGTAAAAGTCAGAACACTCATGGGTTGAGATAAGAACAGTGTAATAACTGAAATAAAATAGTAACAATAACAATAGTAAGTTGCAATGAAAGAGAAAATAGTAGAGAGAGAGAAATAAAACCCAAGAAAGACAAGCGTTGCAAATGAAAACAGTTGCTCACCACCGACCAACTGATGCCTGGACAGTCCCTGAGCAGCAGCCCCAGGCCAACCTCATCCATGGTTTACAGCTGAGCATATGAAGATGCCATAAGGTATGGTATGGTATGGAATATCCCTCAGGTCAGTTGGGGTCAGCTGTCCCAGCTGTGTCCCCTGCCAACTCTTTGTGCACCCCCAGACTTCTTGCTGGTGGGGTGGGGTGAGGAGCAGAAAAAGCCTTGACACTGTGCAAGTGCTGCTCAGCAATAACAAAAACATCCCTGTTATCAACCCTGTGTTCAGCACAAATCCAAAACACAGCCCGTACTAGCTACTACAAAGAAAACTAATTCTACCCCAGCTAAACCCAGCCCATTTCTTAAGCTTTCTTTGAAGCAATTACACGAGAACTAATAAGACATTATTTAAAATATGACATTTAAATAGCTTGCCTAGGAAAAATCAACCCTGCAAAGGAATTGCTCCAAGATATTATTTTTCTTGGAAATTACAGAGCTAAGGAACTCTAATGGCCATGGTATTCTTCACTTTTCATTGCCTGTTATGCCACTTACAATGCTCCTAACAGGATACCTTTATTGTTCCAAAAGGAACTGGGGATCAGTTTCACACAACAGTGATCATTTTAAAATATCTGTGTCCTAACTGAACTGGCCTGACTCAAAGCCCACCAAGGTCCCGCTGATTTCTGGGAGCCGGACTGGCTGTAGGGTGTCACCATCGACCTGGTTTTGGGCAGCCACACTAATTGCTCTGACCAGCAAAGCAACTAGATTAAAGAGAAATACAACACTACACTGTCTAAATACTACACACATTGTCTTGCACTAATCAAAATACGTAATTCGGGTGGAAAACAAACCAGAATCACAATTTCATATGGTGGCTCAGAGGAGCTAGAAAGCCTGGCTATGGTTTCTGTTCACATTAGGTAGAGCCAGGTCAGCAGTTTATAGCAGGAGTCAGGGTGTATCGTGGCTAATTGAGCAGAGATCAGCCATAGATAACTCTGGCATCTGCTGTGCTCGGTCCTGAAACATCTGTCCTGTGCAAAGAGCCTGTGAGTGCTGGAGGAGTAACTGCTGTTTGCTCCTCTCCACACTCCTCTCCACAGTGTGGCCCATCCCAGCTTGGCTTATGGAGCTCACACCAGCACCACGCTGGATGCAGAGGGGCCCTTCGGGCGAACAGAACTGCTTTTCTTCAGATGTGCTGACTCAAACTTTAGTCTTCTGTGCCTCTGCATTATTCAGGAGGGAGGTTTTGTTCACTTTTTTCCCCCCTATTAATCTTTAAAGTTAACAAAGTGACTCTCTGCATCAGGAACCAACAATGAGGGGCCCAGCAGGCATCTTGCTGTGCTCATTGCTGCTGATGGCCCCCTATTGCACAGAGGTGGCTGCCCAGGACGACCAGCCTGACCCCAAAATGCCATGTGCCAAGTGGATGGGAGGAGCACCTGGCTACCCTGGCCACAACGGGCTCCCTGGTCGGGATGGGAAAGATGGAAAAGACGGACTAAAGGGAGAAAAAGGAGATGCAGGTTGGTGAGAAACAGGTAGTACATTGGTGCTGGAGTCCATGGGCAGCCCCAGTCCCAACAGGTTTTATGTCTGGGGGGTCAATGCCTGACTGTTGTCCAGATGACTTTTGAGTATCTCCTGGGATGGAGATTCCATAACCCAAGTCAAAGAGTTTGGTGTGGTGGCTGTTTCCCCAATTAGTGATGTTTTTTTCAGATGCTTGCTCTCAGCAGCTCTGCATATAGCCGGGGGAGAGGAGGGGGAGGGGTAGTGAGCAGGCTTTTCACTCACTGACTCCGCTCCTGGGGGCTGTTGAGGTCATTGAGCCTTTCCTCAGCTCTGTGCTGCAGAGCAGATCCTCATGCCACAGCCCCCTCTGCATTTTGGGACGGTGGGTAGCAGCCACCAACACTGCAAACACAACTCCCAATCCCCACTCTGTCCCCCAGGTGCAGCAGGTCCTATAGGTGCACCAGGCGCGACAGGACCCCCAGGGATGATGGGACCTCCTGGAGCTCCTGGATTCACGGGACTGAAGGGGGAGAAGGGTGAAGGTGCTTTTGTCCACCGCTCTGCCTTCAGCGTAGGGCTGACAGAGCGACCCCCTGCCCCCAACATCCCCATCCGCTTCAGCAAGATCTTCTACAACGAGCAGGGCCACTACGACGTCAGCACTGGCAAGTTCCTCTGCAATGTCCCCGGCACCTACTACTTCGCGTACCACCTCACAGTCTACCTGGCAGATGTCAAGGTCAGTCTCTACAAGAAGGGCAAGGCCGTGATCTTCACCTATGACCAGTTCCAGAACAACAATGTTGACCAAGCAAGTGGCTCTGTCTTGCTGCACCTCAGCTCCGGGGATGAGGTCTGGCTTCAGGTGTATGGGAACGGGAACAACAACGGCGTCTACGCTGACAATGTCAACGATTCTACTTTCATGGGCTTCCTCCTGTACCCCGACATGGATGACTATTAATGTAGGGGGTGCTGCACAAAAAAGGGTGAAGCGGCTTAGTCCCGGACAGAGTCCTGGGGCACTGGCACTATAGCTATAATGTATCTACCATAAAATTGTCTTTTGCAGGAGCAACGATTGCCAAGGGTGGACCCTATCTCCTATGAGTACTTCCATGGGACCAAGGGCTCACTCCTACCTCTGCTCTTGTTCTCCTTGTGGAAAGCTCAGCCCAAAGTCAGACGCCTCTCCTGCCATATAATGAAAAAGTAACTCTCAATATGCCTTAATCTTTTTCTAAATTTAAAGTGAAAAGAGAAAAATTGATTAAATATGACATTTTAAATTTCCCTTTTTTTAACCACTTAAATCCATCTAAAGCAATGGGGAATATTTTAGCCAGCATTTTAAAATTTGAGTAGAAGAGGGAGAAAACTATTCACAAAATCAGAGTGCTCTTGTTTTCATCTGGAACATATGGCTCCATTTTTTCCATTGTAACTCCCTGTATTATTAGGCCCTTTGACTTCCACCCATGGTTTGTTGTCTCCCTTCTTTAGCCTAGATCTTTGAATGTATACAGATTATTAACTTCCATTGATTTTAATCCTTTGATTTTCCTTTTATGTTTACCCCTGTCATTATCTCTAATGCAGATAGCAGGCTGGTTTAGGGTAGGAATCTTGTGATTTATCTGAAAAGCCTTATGAACACGGTGAGGCCACACAGAAACGGCCCATTGACCACATAGCTTTGGGGTCCCAAGGCAATCACAGATATGTTGGCCACACAGATCCTGTCCCACCTACCTTCTGAATAGCTCCCGAGTGCACTCAGAAGTTGAGATCGATAACTGTGTTTCTACTTTTCCATGCTCTAAGTGTGCCATAACCAATGGTTTGCTCTGCACAGAGCTTCAGGTGGTGATGAAGCCTCCCATGTGGAGTGGGCTCCTGGGATGAAACCCCAGGACCTGCCCCAGCTCTGGGCAAGCTTACTTTAACAGCAGAGGACTATTAACGCTGGAATTAGTAGCAATCCCATCAAACTGCTCTCCTAGGAGCTTGCCTGACTTTTAGCTAAAAGAGGATTTGATGGTTTCTCAGATACATTCAAAGCAGACTCCTACTACTAAGCTTCAGAACAAGCTAACACCAGTCAGAGGTAATGCATTTATACAAGCACATAACAGCATTAAGAGCTTCAACTGAAATTATTTCCCATAGCAGCATTTTCCACACTCCAGTGAATTACCACACTGCAAATAAAAAATAAAAAATTTTCTAAATGACAATGTTCCCACATTTTTGTGTGTGTCATTGGGAAGGACTTGAAGAAAGGGATACACTCCTGGCCTCACCAGGCAGCCCAGGAAAATATTTTTTTTTTTCCAGCAAGGTGAGGGCACCCTGGGCTGGTACACACAGGGACACCCCCCTTTTTCTTTCCCAAGAAACGCTCCACACTCTAAATTTCATCAAGGCTTCAGCATCTCACCACCTTACACTGTATTGTCTCCTTTTTGGATAAGATGAGCTCTGGTTTACAGACTGTTTCCCCAAACCCAATGTGCCTGAATCCACCTTGAGTGGCCATCCAAAGCAAGGGCCTCAGCTGGCCCCAGAAGCTTCAAGTACATTAGATTTAGCAAGGGTGAAACTGTTGCTCAGTGTGGTCATGCTGAATTCAGAGAGCTGGGAAAAACCCTGCTCCTATTGTGGGAATTAATGGGAAGGGAACAAGGCAAAGGGAAAAAACAAAACAAAAATACTAATCCATAAACAAAAGGAGATTTAAAAATGTGGCATTTGCTGGATTAAATGGCATAAGAGGCCATTGAAAGGAGCGTGTCAGAGCTTTTACACTATTTTCAAACATTTTCAGATGGATCTTCAGAAAGCAGGGAAAATTGCAACAGCCAGAGTGCTAAGAGACATTTGGGATAAACACTAGGAGGCAATCCTAGTTTAAAGACTACTTCCCGAGGAGGAGCCAAAACAAATTACTCTTTTCTTTGCCGCCATGCAGTGGGAGCAAACATGCTTACAGCTTTATCCTGTATGCCAGAACTCAGAGGCTGAGACCTTGGGAGAAGTTTTAAAGCCATTAAGGCATCACTGTTCCATGTACTGACTGCTCCCCTTCTCACAAACGCACATGCTGAACTGCAGCTTCACCAGGACACTCACTCCAGGGTGTGAGTGCCAAAGCCACCTTCCTCCCAGCTCCAACAGGGATGCTCCTTCGTTGCTCATGCATATCCCACCCAGGCACCTCAAAACACAGCTGGAGCAGCCCAGGCAGCAGGCTGTGAATGAGACAGGCCCCAGCTACATGGAAACAAGGGGTCAAAGCCCTCCCTTTTGGGTTTGGAACTGGTTTATGAAGTCTTTTACCTCAAATCTCTGTAAGATTCTTGCTCAGATGAGACACATGCCTTCCTAGCAAGCACCAAATCTCAGTTTAAGTCTCCACCCACCCAGAAAACTACTTTGCATCCCAGGAGCAGCAATCAGCTCCCTCCCAGCTCTCCTCTAAGGGAAATGCTCCCAGCAGAGGTTCAGCCCATCAGCCAAGCAAGCACAGGCATGGGGCAGGGCATGGAGAGAAGGACCTCCTTCTCAGCAAACATATCTCTGCCCCTCTGCAGCCAGGGTCAAGGCCTGAAGCTGCCCTTAGCACCACTGTTCCTGCCTCTTGAGGCTGTTCAACCCCTGCAGGGCTCTGCATGGGGGTCTCAACCAGTCAAAACATGCTGACAAGCTTCAGGAGCAGCACCTGAACGTGGCCAGCAATTACCCCACCAGGCTGCAGGACCCTGGGCAGCCCTTTAAGGCCAGGAGCTGCCACATTCCTGCATGTGGGATGGCTATCAAACCTCCACTTCCCCAGCTCTGCTATGTCAGGGGCACACAGCCAGGCTGACTGTGGGCAGGGAGCTGCAGGCCACCACACTAGCTTTGTGCTGCTTTTAGGGGAGAGCTGCAAATAGGGTTTGGGAGGGTAATGAGGTCCTGGGGGATGAGCTCAGAGGAGTTCCTAATGAATCCAGCCTTTTTCCATTACAGAGTTGGAGTGGTTTTCCTCTCCCTCCATGTTTCATAAACCCGTGGGAGGGGAAAACCTGGCCAACACAGGCACATCTCCAAGGCCTGGGCTTGGCTCCCAAGGATCACACAATTGTTTAAACACACAATTATCTTGTAACAAAAGAGCCAAGAATGACACTTGCTCTCCAACAAATTTAAATGTTTTAGTTTGTGTTTTCTTAATCAATCCTGCCAGTAGATGCCTAGTACAAAGTTATGTCTTACTATTTACTGCCTCTCTAACTGTGGCAGGTTTAAATGCTTCTAAAGGTTTTTCCCTTTAGAAGCTAATGTACTCTTAGAGGCAGAAAGCAAGAACACTCCCCAATGAAAGATTTAAGTCACTGCACTAACACTTAGGGAGAAATAACATGGAAAGCTGAAGGCAGCTGGAGAGACTGGCCAATCTCATCTAGCAGGGAAACCATCTGTAAAAGCATCCATAGCCCTTTCAAACACAATTATAGGCTGGTCCTAATTGCGCCTCAACTCTATGTAATCACTTGTGCCAGTAATTAATTGGAATACAAATAGCAGCTGCACTAAACCATGAAGAGCTACAAGAAAAAGATAAATTGCTTGCAAGACTTGTATTTGTGAAGCATAAACTCACTAGAACCTTTTTGTCATGGAAGCAGGCAGAGGGATTAGGATCAAGTCCTACATTTAGCTAATCAGCCATTATATTTCCATGCAGGAAATGCCATCAGATTTAAAGCCTACCCTTTGAAATACTCTGGAGGGAAGCAATCATGAGCATCCCCAGGCTGCCACGTTTCTCTGATATTTGTACTAGGTGTAAGTACCTGATAATTTACAGTCCCATGTCACTGAGTTTCTTCATCAAACGCACCCTCAACTCGTCGTTAGACGCATCCCAGGAGACCAGCCCAGCATAACACCACTGCTCTTTGAGAACAGTGGCCTTTCATGCAGGTGCAGTTCGTTACTCTCCAGTCCAAGGGGAAGGAAAGGTTTATTCCCAATGAAATGGAAGCATTAAATATCAACATCCATTTCTTCCTGTGTGGATTCCCACCCTCAAGGCAATCTGTGGGACCTCTCCCATAAAGCAGGACAGGTTTATGGAGCGGCATCAGGGAAGGAGGCAGGGAGGAGATCCCCCTTGAATCCCCTCTCTAAATCCCCTCCAGAGTTAGGCAGGGAAGGTCAGGGGGTATGAACGAAGATTATGCAAGACTTTTTTCATAAGTAAGAAAGCAGCATTCACCAAAAATGTCCTGTTTGTGAATTTTAAAACCTTTAAGAGACATGGCTCCTCTCTCCCTCTGGTCTGAACTCCCTGTAGTAGCTCAAGAAAAAGGTTATTATTTGGGTCATGATTGTCATCCTGCTCTTGGCAAAGAACAACTGGAGCAAATATAAAAGGTAAACTAAAAAAAAAATAAACCTGAAAGTAAGAGCATAGAAGCCAATGCTTGTGCTCAAAGTACCCCCTGCTGCCAAGGACTGAGTTGCATTGTGCTAGTGCTTTTCGAAAATATCTCTGATGTGACACTGGCATTCCAGCCCCATCACTAACAGGGACTTCAGAGAACAGGGCTGCACTGTCATCTGCCCAGCATGTTCTCATGTGCTGAACAACTGCACATTGAGAGCAGGAAGATGCCTGCCAGCTTCCCAACACCCTGGGGAAGCAGGAAGGACTCCATTTATTCATCTAAATCAATTCCTTCTTTATCAAGAAAAATACCTTCCACTCCAATTATTGAAATAAAATATTAAAAGCAAAACTTTTAATTCCCTGGAAGTAAATGAAGCAGAAAACCACCAAGGAAAACCCACTACTGCCATATTAGGTTTGAGCTTGCCTGTTCCTGCTCACATTAGGAGCAGTAGCAGTTGGCTCTATAACCTGAACGCCAAATCAGAAGAGGCACTGCAGAAATATTACGCACAGATGACAACCGGTTTCCTTTAGCATGGCAACTTCCTCTCCCTCACAATGACTGGATTATTTTCAGCTCAAATCAGATCACGCGTTCTTATTTCCAAGGACTATACTGGGACAGTTTGCAGTTCCCTGCAAACAGAGCCTTAACCTGGTGAGAGCATTGAAGGGAACAGGCTGACATTTAAGTGTTTTGAAGCTATTCCTTTCCATCTGTGCTGCATCACTGGTTACACCCCTTCTAAGGCCTTTCAGCACTTGGGCCTGCCAAGTCTCAGGCGGAAGCTCAGCTTTACAGATTGCCAGCTGTCCCACTGGTCACTGGGACAGTTCATAAATCTATTCAGATTGGAACCTTTATCTGGATATTGAAATACCAAGCTAGACCCAGCAGCTTATAAAGTAACACACATCAGTCCAAATGGGTGCAGATGATTGCTGCTGGAAGAGGCTTGTTTCCTCAGAAACACCTATTACAAGAGGTGTCAATCTCCACAGAAGATGCAGGAATCAAAGCTCGATAAATTAATTGGCCAAGGTAGTCAAATGCCCTTTACATAAATTTTTATTAGAGATTTTGACATCTTGTGATTATTTCCTGACAACAGGCTGATTGCCCACAGACTAATTAGACCAAAAGTCTTGACAAAAGATAACACAGAAACAATGTGAAGCTGAAGGGCATTTTGTTCTCATATAATACCATCCCAGAATGGACCCAAACAAATGACAGTTCCTGATGAAAGTTTCACACACTGACAGTTCTCTTTAGAGAGATGAAGCTAAACACACCCCCTCACTTAGTCTCACTGTGGATGAGAACTTCATACTCCAGACAGCTACAACATACATACCTTCAATACCATCCCATCCCAACCCTGAAGAATGTTCCTTTCATAGTACTGCCAGCATACTATTTATGCTGCTTTTTAACATGGAACAGAGTTTCTGGAAGGCTTCACAAAAAGGTGTGTTTTAGCTATACCTACCTTAAATGGAGAGCTGTATCCTACCAGGATGGAAACTCTGGCTGGTCCCATGAGCATTATTTGCCCTCTATCCAGTTCTGTAAAGGTTCCATGTTTTGATCAAGTGAGATGACATATCAAAACTAGAACTACTCACCATGAGCACCTTCAAACCCATGTTCACTGAGGTTTTGGACATGTCTAAAAAGAGAACACCACCCATACTGAAGAGCAACTGTTCAACATGAGTTCGTATGACAGAATATACTCCTCTTGCTGGGACCAAACACAGGGTTCAAGTTTCTTACAACTTAAGGAAAGCAAATGAAAAACCAAAAAGTATGTACAAAACACGGACAAGGAAATATTCCAAAAACAAGATGACCATCTTAAGGAATCAGGAAAAGTAGCTAAAGAGCAGAGTTGCTTCTTAGATCTTATGTCATAATTTGCTCCTGCCTAGAACGCAGCCTCTATTTACAGGCACCAACTTTGAAAACCTGGCTTGGAGAAAGCACAGCACCAAAGCTAGAGACGACAGCCCAAACACACTTGCCAAACTGTTTTACCTTGGTTTCAATGAGAAAAGCTGGAAATGCCAAGCTCTAAGCAAAGCAAGCACTAAAAGGGAAAGGAAACTGCCTGAATGAGGCTGTTCCTTCAGGGACACATGGCAGCATCAGACACCAAGCAGAGTGTCAGAAATGCTGATTTAATGTTCACTGCATGATGAAACACAGGGTGCTCAGAAATCAACAGGAGCACAATAAAAAGACATCTAAATCCTACTAGGTTTATCGTGCTTACGTTTTTAAGCTTAGCGGTCAGCATAGACACTGTAAAATTTAAGATTTCATTTTTTAAGCAAAGCAAAGAAAAAAATGTGAAAGAAGTAGGAGAGGAGAGAGCTTCAGTTCACGTGAATTTAATCAGGTGTTCACAGAAAGATCAGTCACAGTATCAGTTTTGTGATCAATTTATGGAATACACATTGTATTTGAGATTAGACAGGATACACTCTTGCTCGGAAATAATGTGCTAAAAACTCACCTGTTCCTTTCATTCTGAGATTCCCTTTGGTCACTGAAGGGTGAAAATGAAACATTTCTAAAAACATTCTGAAAACTTGTGTCAAAATCTGAACTAATATGTCAACAGCTTAATTCATATACACTTACCTCTGAGTACAAACGACTGCACTACCTGCTGCAGGAGAAAAGAATCCTAAATTATTTTCTTTCTATAAGGTACAATTTCAGGAATTAAATTATATTTTTAAATCCAAGCATTCCCATGGTCCAGGGTCAGAACACTTCTCTGCTTAAAATATCAATTACTTTTGGTTTCTGTGCTTCCTAAATTAAAAGTGAAGTACTGATGTCTTGAAACAGAAGACCACTTACACTGCTCTTAGTGTGACCAACAAATGAACTGGACTATTCAGAACAAGCAACCATCTTATCCCAAGATAATCCTTTATTGTAGGACAAACAAAACTTTACTAGGCAGCAATGTGCCCTGCCACGTATCTTTTATATAATATCCAAAAGTAACAGTGAATTATTTAAAAAATAGAATTAAAAAATCATTCGCTAAGGGAGCTCAGAACACAGCAATATCTACTTTCAAAGTATAACCCAGAGTGAAGGAGAGGTTTTTTTAGTATTTTATTCAATAAGGACATCGGCAAATAAAATTTCCACAGAAATCTACGCACAGCTTCCTAGAAATAACATTCCACAATTCCCTCCTTAGTTATCTTTAACCATCTGGTTTTCATATTCCCCGAGCAGCTTATTCAGGTTTCCCCCCCGGCTTGTGATTTTCCCATTTTGATTACTTTAATAAATAATGGACACCACAGGTGATCCTAGAGAAAAATCCACATCTCAGCACTGCATAGCTGGACAACCAAGTTCACTGGATGTCATCATCATCGAAGAGATCTTCAAAATCTAGTAAGAAAAATAAGGTAAAATTACCCTTAAAAGTTTCAACTGTTAGAAATGCACATACTCAAGTAGAGTACTTCATTATTAAAAACAGAAATAAAGATGAATTAAGTGAATGAGAGTTACTGCACCATCTATTACTGGAAATGTAATCAGGGTGGAAAGAGACAGCAAAGGCAGGCAAACCCATGGACATGTTCTCTGTCACGCACAGTTAAACTGCCCCACTTGTACAATACAAGCTGTGCAATCAAACTCATGAAAGCTAAGTTTAAAAGAAGGGGCTTTTATAACGGCATTAAGTAGCCATCACAGAGAGGATCAAGCAAGATTCCCTGAGCCCAGAACAAAGCACGTGCTAGCTTTATGCATGCAGCAAGTCTCAGATGTAAACAGTCCTGCAGAATCCTGGCTTTAGGTCACAGCATCCAGGCAAATCTCTAAATGCTGCAGACTGACATTCTCAAGTGGGATTTGCTGTTAAAAGTCCCTTCCTTAAAAACATTTCATTGCTTTGAAGGTGCTAATAACATTTCTCTCTCTGAACTCATTTCAGACTAGTGAAATGTGGTTGGCTACATTTCATCTTTGGAAAGTGCTCTTAACTACTCAGCTTTGTATCTTCTTTGTATATTGAGCATAAACTAACAACAGAACTGAATACAAGCCCTTATTCTTACAGAAGGCAGTCTACGTGCCATACAATAAACTGAGGATTAATCCTCATTTAGAAGAGTCCTAAAATACCAATGGAATATAATACCATGATGGTAGAACTTTACGGAAATACCTGCTCCTGAATATGCTGGCTCCAACACAGAGCTAGCTCCTTCACCACTCCTGAGAGTATAACTGAAAATTCCTTTTTCTCCTGCATTCTAAATGTTGAGAACCACGAGAAACCTACTTTATTTTGGAATTAATACCAGTTTGTGATATTAACACCACTACAGCAACCAGATTTAATAATGTATCTGAAACTCCCCGTTGGAATGTCTAAACATACTTCTTGAGAAGAAGCATAGAAAAAGCCTTTGTAATCAAGTGCAGTGTTCTATATTCTACCACTAAGTGGCCTGATATGTAGCTCTTTCCTCTCAAAGCAGCTGTCTATACTTATATCTAGGCTGAGAGAATTGGAATTGTTCAGCCTGGAGAAGAGAAGGCTTTGGGGTGACCTAATTGGACCTTTCCAGTACCTGAGGGGAGCTTATGGCAAAGAAGCAGAGAGACTATTTACAAGGGCTTGGAATGACAGGACAAGGGGGAATGGCTTCAAACTGACAGAGAGTAGGTTCAGATTGGATATTAGGGGAAAATTCTCCACTGTGAGGGTGGTGAGGCCCTGGCACAGGTTGCCCAGAGAAGCTGTGGCTGCCCCATCCCTGGAGGCGTTCAAGGCAAGGTTGGACGGGGCTCTGAGCAACCTGGGATAGCAGAAGGGGGGATGGAACTTGACGATCTTTAAGATTCTTTCCAACCCAAACCATCTTATGATTCTATACGCATACAGCTCACTTTCAAATGCAGAAACTGCATTAAAAACAGTGGTTTATTTTCCATGGGACACATATGCACACGTACTTTAAGAGATTAATGAACTACCTATGTAATGCCCAGACACAATTTTTTGAAGTCCATTCCACGTTTTTGTATCTATTTGCACAGTTTAATATAAGTTACTTGTTATGCAAACAGATAAAGGTATTTTTCCTTGTGGTGATCAATACCAAAACTTCCACGAGAGGAAAACCACGCATTTTACCGCTCCCGCCTGCATTATTTAACACTGAAGCGCTCTTACACCGCTCATCAGAGATGTAGTTAGTGAGTTTAGCGGCCACCAGGCACCGAAGATATGAGATCAGCGACAAGCGAGGTTTGCTGCGACACTCCTCAACCCCCCCGCCCAGCCGGCGGCGGTCCTTACCATTGAAGAAGTCGGCGTGCACAGCTTTCTCGTTGGCGGCCAGGTCCATCAGCAGCCCCGTGCTTCCCCCTGCCTGGGAAAGCAGCCGCTGAGCGCCCCCGCACCACGGCGGCACGGCGACGGCTCCCCCTGCTCACCCCTCACCTCGTCCAGATCCACGTACGGCCCGGCTCCCTCGGGAAACATCTCGTCCACCGCCGGCTTCATGGCGGCCCCTCTGCGCCGTCACTTCCGCGGGCAAGGAGGAACCGCCTCTCATGGCCGCCCTGTGGGCGGGGGCGCCGCCGTTGCCATGGCGAGGAGGGAAATGACGGCCACCATTCTGCTCACCCCGCCCTCCCCCTGTGGCGGGCCAAGGCTTGAGGTGAGGCACTGCCCTGCAGAGGGTGCGGCTGTGGTTTAAACTGGTGGTCCTTGCAGCCCCAGAATGGGCGGACTGGCCAGATAATTCCTGTACATACACGACTCCTGTACTCTCAGAGAGTGGTTTCCTGAGTCAACGCTGTGAGCATCATGGGTAAAGAAAGCTCCCAAAACTGTGCAGCAGAATGGAGGAGTTTATTGTTTTCACGCGAAAGGATAAATTGTAAAAAATTCAAAGCATGAAACGCTGCGTGCGACTTCAGTGAGTATCACTAAGTGGCTGAGGCCAGCCCAGCTGCATTTATTATTACCTCTAAGTTGTAGAAAAGAGACTAATTTAAAGCATGAAATTCTGTGCATGGCTGTGGTATCACAAAGTGGCTGAGGGCAGCCCAGGTGCGTTCACTGGCAGATATTCGCTCTAACACCTTGGCACCCATAAATTGTAAAAAGGAAACTAATTTGAAGCATGAAACGCCGTGTGTGACTGCAGTGAGCATCACGAGGCGGCTGAGGGCAGCCTAGGTATGTTTACTGTCAGACAGGTATTCACCCAAACACCTCAGCACTGGCTCTAGCAAAGCCGAGTGAGGCACTTAGCGCTCGTGGTCAGGCACGTGGTAGCCAAGGTGGCTCCCAAAAGGGAACTGGGCAAAAAAAGCTCTGGCCATTTCATTGATCCTGTTGTAGGCTCCCAAGGTCCGGAAATATTCCACGTAGGACCAGAAATCGTTGGATGAGAAAGGCCAGTATGGCAAGGCTACAGCTTCCTGGTACAGATCTTAAAAAAAAAAAAACCAAAATAAAATGTTGCAGATTACTGTAATACAAAGCATTTTTGTTGAAACCTTGGTCCTGGGAGCCAATATGGTTTGGGGTTGTGGGTTTCCTAATGGGGCTTATGGGCTCCTCTGGCAGGAGAGAGGCAGGGAGAGCCTTCGACCCCTCTCCATCCCTCACTCTGTAGAAGATGAAGCCAGTATTCCCTGCTCCTGATGCACTAGTGTGACAGAGCGGGACAAGATGGAGAGGAGCAATGAAGGCACACCATCCACATCTAGGGCAATTCAAGAATTCATCAGGCTGATTTAATTGCTAGAAGGCTGCTGATTATTTAAAGGCAAAGAGTGGTTGCAATTGAAAGCCATTTTTTCTCACTCCACACAATTTGCTTTGCCCAATATAAAAATATAAGGAATAAGGCACCATCATCTATACTCTGACCCTGCAGCTGCCCACTCTGCCCACAGAGCTCCCCAGGACTGAGGCCATACTTCCCTGACATTGCCTGGGACTGCAGTTGTCCTCTTCTCAGAGGGCTGTAGGAAACAGGCTAAGGGAAGGGAAAGGAAAGGTTTTGCCGCCTGGAAGACAGCTGTTGTATTTGTGCCTGCTCTAGGAATATCAGAAAAAGTGGTATACTCATTGAAACGGTTTCAAATTCAGCAGGAAAACAAAGTCAGTTCTGAAAATACAGAAGCTGACCACCCTTGGGCCCAAATCTGGGCAAACACAGAAGCATATATAACATATAAACACTAGCTGAGACCACATAGTTACAAATGTCTTTCTGTGCAGCAAAGCTAAATCTAGTATTTTGTTTTGATTTAAAGCCTATTTAGATGAATGGGAGCCATTCCACTCAGCTTGGGACCAGGGTCTTTAGTAGGAATTAGGAGCCTTCAACAATCCTGTTGTCAGAGCTTAATTTTATGGAGTAAAGTTTGCAGTGCGCAGGCCCAGATGGCACATAACCAAACAAATGAACCAGTGAAATGCTGTCTGCAGAGGAGAACTCACTGTTAATACCAGCTGACCTTAGATTCACTTTGCAGGCTGCTGCTTGGCCTAGTGTGAAAGAAAACCATAATTGCTGGTAATGAGAGCAACAGAACACTGCCTGAAGAGGGTTGTATTTTCACATTGACACACGCTCCTCTGACCGTCTCAGAAGGTTGCTGCAGAAGTATTTGCTGTGCACAAACGCAGGTGATACATTCAAAATATTTTAGAGCTATGAAGAAATAGATTGGGGCATAGGGGGACAGGTTTGAATTATAACTTAATATTAGACCTTATTCTGTATTTCTGCAGTTCATATCTGTTATAATACTCTGCGTATTTGTATCTGTGCACTGGACATGCTGCTGGCTGTCCTGCTGATTAACTTAGATGTACACCAGCAATAGCAGTACCTGATTACTGTAGATACTTCTTTGCAATTTTGTTTCCAGACAGAATTCTGTCTGAAAAGCCAAAGAGAGGTTAACTGATAGAATCATCAGCAAGCCAGTGTAAACATCATTAGGGTGTTGAGGGTTTTTTATTTAATCAAAGGCAAACACTAATCCAATGGACTAATCACATGAAGCAACATGAACCACAGGGTAGCTTTGCTAAGGGATTTAGTCCAACATTTCTGTAATTGGATTTGTGGCAATTTGTAAATGTTAAGCTTTATGTTGTGGAGGCCAGTATCTCTTGCCAGTAACCAGATGCACATATAGTATTACTGTTCAGGACAGACAAAATCCTCAGATGTCTGATACACTTACAAGTCTGGTGCTTTCCAGTTATGATTTTGTACAACAGAATTAGTGACTTGACCATAGTCCCTTTTCATTTTAAGACTTTTAGTATATTAGCTCTATTATTAGACACTAATATTTCAGCTTTTAATAAATTTTAAAGACATTTCTAAAAGTTCCCCTTTTTTTCTCCACCAGAACTAGGTGAAAGCGCTTCCACAGCCCATTGAGGTTAGTGAGCGTTCCTGCCAAAGTCACTGCTAGGCATCAGGTCTGGGAGTTACAAATTACTCTCCTAATTATTAGTGATACAAAGCAAATAAAAATACATTAGGAATTACCATCTCCATCCTGGATGGATCGGGCATCTGTGAATAAAGAGGAAAACGCATTAGTACCAGCTTGTGCACAGAAAGACTTTCTGTTAATAAAAGGTTTCCTGTGTAGCCAGAAGATAACAGGGGTCAGGGTTAATGCCCATATAGGACCCTCTGCTTAGCCAAAGGATTTTTGTTTCTTGAACAGTAGAATAAGAAATTCCCCATTTGCAGTCACTCAGTGCTACAAACCAAATACTTATAAGTAACAGCCAGAACAGTTATGATTAATACACAAGTGATACTAAATAGAGGATATTGTATTCATAACAAAATATTTCTGGCTACTTGAAAACATAAACAAGGATAAATTCAGCAGTAATCTTACCTGTTAGCATGTTCATCAGCATGCAGAAGAAAAATAAGCCAGTAAATGTCATCGTTTCTGCAAGATAATGCTCGTGTTTCTGAAAAGTAATC
Organism: Manacus vitellinus; assembly: GCF_001715985.3. Lineage (NCBI taxonomy): Eukaryota > Metazoa > Chordata > Aves > Passeriformes > Pipridae > Manacus > Manacus vitellinus. The sequence goes on from NW_021940687.1 coordinate 154,290, forward strand.
TGTACAATTGAGGATTATTACAATACATTAATAATCATGCAAAGTCAATTATTCCTTCTTTAATAGAAGAATACATTCCAAAATAAAGTCTAATTATCAATTCAGGCATAACAAGATCCAATTACATTTCCTTACAGCTTCTGAACTGCAACACAGAGACCGGCAATCCTGAAGCATGTATTAATATTTTGCCTTAAGATGGCATAAATCCAAAAGGCTCCTCTGAACTGACATGAAATTAAGTGTCTTTAGAAATGTTTTATTTTGTGGTTAATTTACTTTCACTTTAGAAATTACCTTTCTCTTCTTTTCTTCTTCTTGCAGTAGTAAAGATATGGAGCTCTGTGTCAGCTAGGAAACACCAAAAGGATTTCTACTGCTGTAAAATAGCAGTGCTCAGTAAGGAAGGGTAGGGGGAAAACGTCACTGATTTTCTGCACCAATCTGGTTTTGTTGCCTTCAGGTATTTTAACTGCTCCAATTTGCATTATATTTCAGCACTGTCCATGGAAGAGACAGTGGACAGTTTCTGCAAGGAAATCAGAATCAACTTTGGCGATAACACTTTTGCTTTTTGAAGGCAGACGGAGAAAATCCAGAGGCAAATTCACTGATTGCTACCATTGCTGCCCTCTGGATTTTCTTTCTCTATAAAAATAGATTTTCAAAAACCTTATTTGAGCAAATTACTAAAAGGATATGGAATTCCCTCTCCAGCTGAGTCACAAACCCCACAAATGCTTGACACTGCTTTATGTTCTTACTTGGAATCCTTAAAACCTGGACCTTAAAGTGTACACAGGCACCAAGTGCCCACTAAAATCCATTGGGTTATGCTAAGTAAAGCAGGAGGTCCCCAGTGACCTCAGTCATGCTGGTGGTGCAGGTGCTTTCAGAGGGTCATTAAGGTGCATTGAAATGCATTTTCACATTAAACTGAATTCCTGGAAAGATTCCTCTGCCAACACCAGCTTTGGGCTCCAGCATATGCAGGTTGCTGAATGGATCCAGTGCTTTCAGAAGCCTGGAGGGGAGAGAGAGTTTGGAGAACACTCAGCTGACATGGACATCTTGATTGATTTTCTTTTATCATAAAACTCCTGATGGCAGTGGGTGGGGTCAAGGGCCTAAGGTGTAGCAGAATGTGTCCTGTGAGTCATGGGAAATGTGGGGATTTCTGTGCTCCTCGAAGACGTGGCTGTTGAGGTCATCTTGCCAAACCAGGCAGCTATTTCCAGAGGGCTCCTCTGCTGAGTGGAGCTACTGAAACACCAGTGCAGAGCTCACTGTGCACGTTCCTGCTGCAAGATCTGATCTTACAGTTGCTGGTCTGAGCTGTGCCCTCTCACTAGGCATTTTCAGTTGCCTTTATGATCTACAAAATCATTCTGTCTCAGTTCTAGACACCTGCATTTCCTAACTCTGTGTGTGTGTTGATGTTGGTGCTCTTGCTGTATCACATCCACCCATCTGCCACAGGAGTACAGAGAAAGTCTCCATACTCACAAAGTCCTGGAGGGGAGAGATCCAGGTGAATGGCCTTGCAGGAGGCCCCAGCTTTGCTGGAGTTTGTTCCTGTCTATGCGCAGAGTTAGGTAGTTCTGCCAAGAATTATTTCAGGATGTTCTGAGCAAGGGAAAAAAGGGTGCTTTGTAGCACACTAGGCTGTGCCAACTCTTGTGGAGGCTGAAAAGAAAAATATTATGAAGGCAGAATCTATTCCATCTTTGAAAGGCTTTAATCCTCTTGGTGAATATTTCCTAAGCCTGTAGGAAGGGTCCCTACATCAGCCAAGTTCTGCTGGCACCTTTGCCCCACTCCCCTGGATTGTGGCACTTCCCTTGCTTAGTGGAGTCCTGTGGTGCAGATGTACCCAAGTTCACCCACCAGCACTGCCTGCAGAGCCAAACTTTCCCTTTTGCTGCCTAGTCCGTATATCCTCTTCCAATAAACAATCAGAAGAACTGAGGTGTACTAATATACACAGAAAACAGTCATCAGCTGTAACTGAATAATTACCATGAAGCTCCTTCTGTACATATCTATCAGTAGCTTTTGGTTTTGGCAGTTGATAAGCAGGAGGAGTTCCAAGTGGGAGGTGAGATAACATATTCTGGATGATGACAAAGGAGAATAATGACGTTTCTGCTGCAGCCACATCCTGCAGCTCTACCCTCACGATATTAATAGTGCTGTAGGGGAATGACAAAGTCCCAGAAGTTATCGGACTCAGGGTCACTCTGGTCAAAACATGATTTGCTACAGCACTGGATTATCATGGGAGGATTCACGTAGCTATTGAGGTTCATGCTGACATACACCTTTACACCTATCTCCTTTACACCTTCCTGTTCTGTCCTTTGAAGCTTGGAGTTGCCCATTCCAGAACTAGGAGGCTCACCCATCTGACATTGTGTGACAGTCTTTTAACAATTACACACGTATAATTGAATTAAAATCCAAGTTTTCCAGTTGCTAGTGCACATATTGGAGATGAAAATAAATTCCCAGTGTTTCCATGTGTAGTGGTTTGGATCTTGTTTTCCCCCAGAGGCTAAGGAAAGTGGTAGACCCCAAGGGGTGGAAACCCCTGGAAGTTTTGAAGTTCTGCCCAATGGGCGCTCCTGCAAAAATGTCAACATCCCACAAGCTCACCGGAAGAGATGAGTTGTAGTT